>NW_026543548.1:0-24982 GCF_028750875.1 Macrosteles quadrilineatus
TATCAATTTGATGTGCACCTATTCTTACCATTCACAATTTCTTCTGACTCCTAGGACGTCCCCCTGAAGAAGTAACGCATCACTGAATAATATTTTAAAATGATTTTTATGCCCAGTGACTTTCTTCTAAGTTTTGTAGCTTTATCTTTATTTTTTTTACATTTACTTGTCCTGAAACTTTTAAAGAGACGAAATTCTTAAAAATATCCATTTTTAACCTTTTGCAACTCTATGACTGTTCACTTAAACAAGATTATGAAGAGGACCATTTTGTTTGATATTTATCGTACATAATTTTTGTACAAACTGTAACATATCTTCTGGGTACTAAAAAACTTTAGCAAACATTTACGACAGCTAGCCTGACCATATTACTGGACCGAATTACACACGGTTGGTTCCAAAAGAAAGATATTTTCCTGTTGATGTGCAGAATCCCTTTATAAATTATAATAGGCTCAAAAATTAGAACAAAAAATGAATTTAAAATAGTAAAAAATAACATGGGTTTATGGGTTGGATGTTGGTGACGAAATTACAACAAAATATAAATAGAAAATCAAAACAAATGGAAGAAATTCCAATCATATGTTTTATTTACAGCATGGGGTGAAAATGATTGCAAAGTAAACAACTTTTGTTAGAGTTTTCGACTACGGGGTGAGCTCTCGTTTTGCTCTAAATCACATGGTTTTAAAGATATTGGTTTCTTAAAACAAAAAAAAACTAAAGATTTTTAAACTTTAATCCCACCTTTCCCTACTATCTTGACGCTGAAAATGGTGTCATTTTTTACTATATAATACAGGGACTATATTGAACAGTTTGGAGTCGAAAGGTAGCTAGCTTTTTCTTTGCATGTTCAGGTTAAATATTTTTTTCCTAATTTCACCGAACTCGTCATGCATTAGGGGAAAATAAATCTCAAGGAAGTTTTACGACTCTGTTGGTTTTGTATTTAATTCGATTTTTTGCCTATGCAGTACAATGCAATTACTTATGTAAATGTATAATTGTAAATTATTTATTACAATTAATTAACATCATATTACATGTAGTTAGAGTTGATATTTATCAGAAAGCAGAAATTTTAGCAGAGTTTTCATCAGTAACGTAGACAGTTGCATTAAAGTAGGGTACTTAATATAATTATCTAATGAATTTATCTAAAACTATGCCAACTAAACACTGAATTATCTAATAATATTAGTTCAGTCCAAAACTTTTACTCAACGGCGTGTGAATTTTTTTTTAAATCAAATAAAATCGTAGATCACTTTTATATTGGTCCTTGTACCAGATTGAAAAGTAAAACTTTTTAGGCTTACTCCGTCAGTAGTCCAAAATTGAGTCTAGCTTTAATTATTTAAAGCTGACACGTTTCTTTGTAATGCAACACCATCGGAGCTTGCAACACGTCGAAAACATCACCTTAAGGAGGGAAGCATAAAAATGCATATATACGTAGTCCATCGGCTATCAAAATGAATATTTGAGAAGTATGTTTGGACCAGTTAGTTTCCCTCAGTTTAGACAAAGTTCCAAAATAAATATCGAGACATATCTTAAAAATTTGTATTCCTGATATCAAAGGATACAAATTTACAGATCTCTAAGGCTTGGACACAATTGTTGTAGAAGGTTTGAATATTCAATTTCTAACAACATTAGTACCTACTTAAATTATCATGAAGTAGTGACATTCACTAATGGATAGTAAAGTATTGTATAAAAATATTGAATTAATAGTTTGAACCGACTACAAGTTTTCAAATTAACAACTTTAAAAGAATGTTGTCTCAAGTAAACCTATATCTGTAAATAAAAAATTTTTGCCTGAAATCCAAATTATTAGGCTACTTGTTATTTTCGTTCTTATTGTTGATTATAAAAATATTCCAATTTACTACATAAAAGATAATAAATATTTTTAAAATGACTCATTTACACAAAGACAAAAAATTGAGACATGTTTGACGGTTAAGAGGGCATAAACATTATCGTGATACAAGTATGTAATCAATTCTAATCCCAAAATCAACCTGATAATGCCTAAAGGATAACTCAGGTTATAGCCTACGTCAATTAATTAACCAGAGAAAAATTTGAAGTATGTTTCATAACAGGAGGAGATCTCTTACGAATTCAAACTGGAATTACCGTGATTCTCTTCTAAATTTAGTCTAACTGAAATTAATATACTGCCTTCATTCAAAAACTTAACCAATTCAAATTCAGGAATATGTTTAACATTACTAAAAAAACCATCGGTCCCGATTAAAATATATAGTCTAGTCTTGTTCATTCGTCTAAAATAGTCAAAATTTGCGTATTTATTGTTGAACTCATATAAGAGTGTATAAATCAGTTGGAAAAGGGATTACAAAGTTACCGTCAAATTTGAGCGCTTTGTAATCTACTAACTACAAATACATTTTTTGAGCTCTGATCAAAGCTAAAAACACATGAAAATGTAATTGCTAATATTATAGAGGTTGGTAAAACATGGCTAACTATAGAATAGTACAAATATAGAATATAGATACAAGAAGAACAAAATTAATGCCAATCGTTGAATACACATAATGGTCTATCCACAATATTCTAAAACACTAAGCAGTTGCCATAATTTAATGGAAAAAGATTAATATTAATATGGACCTGGTTGCTGCGTTGTTAATGCAATCACGTCAAAGATATTGTGCTAACATTTTATAAAAAAGGAAGTTCATAGACCCAAACAACACAAGTATATTCAAGTCCTTAAAACTTTATCGAAACTCTCCAAATGGACGTCAAAGTTTTAAGATAGACCTTTGGAAGAAAAATTTTGGTCTCAAGGCAAAAACTAAAACATGTTTTTACATTTGCTCCTTAGAACTAGGTTTGAATTTTGATGAATTTAGAATTTCGTTTTTTATACAGGTAGTTGAATTCTACCAAGTAAAATCGAATAAGACTATTTGGTGCAAAAATTGGGTTTGTAAGTGTTTGATGCAGAGAATTTAAAACAAAAATTATCTGAGTTCTCGCCTCGTTGCAAAACGTGGGTGTAAAGGTAGCTATCATTTAGCAATGAAAGTAGAGACACAGGATGAACTTAATATTAAACACTAGCAGAGGACCCGTCCGGGTTGATGAATGTTTAGTAAAAAGTTATTCATTATTAGAATAGAACATGAAATCTAGTGGAAGTGTCAAAAGTTATAATATAGATAGGTAGTAGCTACCTCTGGATTAGAAAACATCATAACTAATCTATGGGTAGTAATATGAAATTATGATTTAAAACTGTGTGAAAAGGCAAATTGTGTGAACAATATTTCTCTCAAAATGACAAAAATAAACAATTAATTATCTCCTTGAGAAAAATAATTTTAATTTTTAAGGTGTGTGTGTCCTACTCTAAACATCTTAAGTGTTCAAAAATGTTAAAATGGTTCAAGTAAATGTGATTTATAATTTCACTATTTTTTTACACCAAAATCTTTCAATACAATCATTCACATTAGGGAATTTTAAAATAATTAATTAGGGTTAGATACAGAAACAGATATACAATCTCACTTATTTCATAAAACCAATAATCAATGAACCATCAAATATAAGAATAAATAAACATGTCACATGATTGTAGAGAATATTATATGCCTATTCATAAACCAGCTGTGGAATTGTGAATTAATGTGGTTTGACAGTTCAGCTTGTTTACATTTGGGTGGCATAGCAAATTGCAAACATTGTATGTGCTTTAATGGCAGCCATGGAGACCAATCAATATTAACTTTTAAAATCCTCAACTCAGAACTTTTAAAGCCCAAAGGGGCAAAGCTCACGGTCAGTATTGAAGTGTGAATAGTCCTATAATGGTCCTTGGTATGGTAGCTATATTTTTGTAAAATTTAAGCCCAGTCAGTTGAGTAGTTTATGTGCCTATTAGTAACAAACATACAGACAGACACCACTAGATTTTTATATAATAGTATAGATAGATAATACAATACAAATGCTTACCTTGAATAAACAGATTACAAATTGATAACGGTGTTTATACCTGATTTAACAAGACATCATCCGGAAATTGAGTCCAAACTGCAAATGAAATACCATAAGCAGGTCCACCCCACTTATTTATCGGTAATACTAACGAAACCATCTTGAAGTTACAAATACTGAAACAATTTTGCCGAACATAAACTGAAATATGTAATGTTACTGCATAGCATGTGTAGACCCTCGCCCATTAGGTGACCTAGGCCCTTGCAAGTGTACGAGGCACGTCCAGGCCAATGCGAACTGTCTGTGTAGGTATATAGTCTGTACACTGGCTAGGGTAGGCACTTCACTCACCTCAACCAACAATGAAGGTAAGTGCCTTCTGCGCAATACACTAAAAACTTATATTTCACAAATTTAAAATTTTAGTTTTTATAACACTAGAGTCTGATAAATTAACTGTTTTCGACTCTAGCTTAACTTTTTAGAACTTGAGTAAAATATTAACTAAAAATTTTCAAATTTACTTAAGTTACAATTTTTACATTAGAGTTAAATTTTGTTCTTTTGTGTGTTTGTTGAAATCAAAGGACTTTTATATTGTTTGCAAGGAAATGATTCGAAATCTTTTAATATTTTCTAACACAATATTTTGTTTTATACAATTATAATATGACTTCTTATATTACAGTACTGCCACTATTACAGAACGCTATTTTTTAATAGTCACAATACTGTTTATTTCGTAGCACATATTTTGTAGCATACGTAAATGTTTAGGTAATTCGAAAAAAACGTTGCTCCTAATAAACTACCAATCCAATGACAAACAGTTTGTTAATTGTAGCGGTTTACCACTTTTATAAAGCTCAAATTTTTTTGTAGACAATCATAAAATACAATTCCCACAAAAGTGTAGTTTTGCTTTGTCTTTCTTTTTAACTCATTGCAAGAATAATTGCATTTACCCTTTACTTTCCATAGTAAATACGAAAGGAAAAGATTCTCGTAAATGTAAACTTTTCCACTTTGCTTCGCGTCTTGACAGTAAATGCGTTTATTGAATTCGTGTCACATCATGTTTGCCGGTATTATGAAACTTGAAGTTTAAACAATTACAAAACATCAAGGCCTGGAAACGCTGTTTAGTAAAGTTTACTGATTGCTATTTGGTTGTTTTTAAATAAATACAGGCAGTTTTCTAAAATATAATATTTATATGTCTATAAATTCTAGTTACCGAAATAACATATATAACGAACACTTTAATCCTCTGTGCCAATAGAGTTCACAGATTTTTAGGATATCTCTTATATTTGGGCTTCAGTGGAATTTCTTTGAGAAACTTCACTAATGCCGTTAATATGGTTAAATTAATAGGCTGCGAATTCATTTTTTATTAGGAGTTACATTTTTGTCTTGGGTATTATTATTAATACATTACAATTCAAACAAATATTTTAAATTATGGTTATGGAGAAGAAGCATATCCGTTAAAGGTAACTTTTTAGTAGGGACATTTTTTAAACAACTTTTAATACCCCAAAAATAATAGCAAACAGGCGTAAATAATAATAGCAAAATTTGACGTTTTGATTTATTGTTAGAAGACGCATACAGTATATCTGTACATTACACAAATTGAGAAGCATTTTAATAGTAATTTATTTTCTGTTTTGTGTACTTGCATTAGCTGTGTAGCTGAGGGGTTGGTTCTGGCATACTAATCAAAAAATTTCGAGTTCGATCCTGAGAAAATCCAGAAAATGTTGATGGTTAGAAAAACTTATTGTGCTTTTCATAAATAGCCTTACCTAAATAACCATCTGATTAGACAGTATCAAAGCTGTCATCTCATCCATTCAACATATTTTAGCCATGTGTCATTACAATTAGCACTCTACAAAAAATGTAGTGTGAATATAGGTACAAGCTAGGGCAGCTCTTCATAAGTGACCTCTTCTTCCAGGTCCTCCTGATTTCCGCCGCCCTCGTCGCCGCCGCCCTGTGCGCCGCCCCAGCACCGCCCGCGGGGTGGACGCCCTCAGGACGACTCCTCCTGGTACCCGCCCACCTGGAGGCTTACCCACCCCCGGCCGAGTACCCCCAGACCACCGCCCAGCCCGAGACCAACCAGACTCACGTTGCTCAGGTAGCTAAAACAAGTTTGCAATTTTACAAAAACCCCAAGTCATGTTATGAAGAAAGCAGATTTGCTTTTGCAAAGTGTGTTCTTTGAAGTGTGTTTTGATAAAATCATACTGTACTTCCAGTTAGGGTTCAAGCAAAATTTTCAAAAATGATATCTATAAAAATATTCATCAATTTATTTTTGTTCATCAGAAAGACGTTTTTGTCGTCAACTGTTTCTTAAAATAATGTTTGTGAGGGAATAGTCTACAAGTGTTAAGTTGTAACTTATATCTATCAGAAATCATTATTACTCAATAACTCAGTTTCTGTTATTATTTTGTAATGATTCCGTTGTTCCGTTTCAGGAATCTGAGTCAGACAAAAGCCAGTCTGGAAAGTTGCTGGAGAGCGGAGAGTACTACGTGTTGTTGCCCGACGGCCGCCTTCAGATGGTGAAGTACGCTACTGCAGCTCTCAAGTCTGGGGAGACCGACTCCAAGGATGCGAAAAACGAACAAACCCAGAACAACCCAGCGGAACAGTTCCAGAACGCTTACTACATCCAGGCCCAGGAGAACAAAAGAAGGAACAACCAGCGCAGTACAACGCTCAAGACGCTTACAAGCCTCAGTCAGCTTACTACATTCAGGCTCGAAAGGAGGAACAACCCGCTCAATACAACAACGCTCCTTACAAGTTCCAGCCAGCTGCTTACCCCGTGTTCATCAGACCTCAAGAGAGTGAGAGCTCCCGGTACACCGCTCAGAACTCCCAGAACTTCCAGAATTTCCAGAAGTTCCAGAAGCCCGAGGAATTCAAGTTCCAGCAGGTCAAGGAGGAGCCAAACTACCAGATCGACTTTGTCCAGTTCCCTCTCCAAGGATCTCAGCAGTTCTCTCAGACCAAGCTGCAGCTCAGTGAGGTCAAGTATGAACAAACCAAGGCCGAGGAGAAGGAAGAAGCCTCTGGGTTCGAGGCTAACCTTCAGTACAGAGATGTGAAGCCCATCTCTGCTCCCATCTACGCGTACAACCCCACCCCATTGGTTCGCATACTCAAGAAGTAAAAGAAATATTTGTATTTGTGTAAAGGTCAACATGTCTTTAATTTATATATTTAAATGTAATATTGTATTTAACTATTTATTTGAAATCTTGTGAATAAAACCAACAATAAATTGTAAATTATCAAACATACGAACATCTTTTATTTTATTATGTACCTAGAGATGTTACGATTGAATCTACTAATGTACCTACACTTCATGACAAACAGTAAACGAATGAGTACAGGTAGTAACTATATCACATTAGGTAAATATTTCCCTCATTATTAACAACCTTAATAACCGTCATCACCTTAGTAAGTTTAATACCTTAGCATTTATTTTAACAACATAATTCTAAATTGAGAATAATTGTACTCAACAACAACGTTTTGCAAGTATAATATTAGTTAACAATGCATTCCATCGCAGCTATTACAATAAGATCATAATGTATTATTGTAATGTGGCACTGATAATTTGTACAATACTATTGTAAAATACTTATGATTTAGTTTTTAAAACGTTGCAACAATTCCATTAATATAACATTTGTTGAGCGAAGCTCTTATACGTCGACTTTTAGTATTTACTCAGGGGAGGTATAGAAGAGGCTACGATGACAGCTGAGGGCTTCTTATTAGCTGAGGGAACGCCATTACCGTAACAAAACTTTCGCTAGACATCGGTCCTCGGTGGTCTAATGGTTAGCGTGCCGGGCTGATATACTGTAGGTCCCGGGTTCGAATCCCGCTGGTAGCATTAACTTTTTGTCCAAGATTTTTTTTATTATCAGCAAGTTTGGTTGGTTTGGTTTGGTTATTACAGTTTAATTTTATAATTAAGTCATTATAAAATTTTAATTGAGCAATTTCTAGTTTTATTTAATAAACAGAATTATTTTCCGACTACTAAACTCTTGTTATATTATTTCTTTATCAGCAAGTTTGGTTAGTTCGGTTAGGTTATGATAGTTTAATTTTATAATTAAAAAATAGTAAAATTGAATTTGAGGCATTTATAATTTTATTTTATGAGCAGAACTATTTTTGCCATTAGTAAACCTTCATTGCCAAAGAGCTCTCTACTACAGCGCTGTTCACGGAGGAATTTTGAACTAAATGCCTCATTTGTACCTCCCCTAAGTCAGACCCGTCGACTTTTATGCATTTCGTAATACGCAAACTCCTCCTAGACGGCTGAATCAATCGTTTTCAAATTTTAGATGATGATAAAGACCATATCGGTGAGTGCCAACATCTATATGGCGTTAAAAATAACTCTCAGGAATCCGCCCCACTGGGTTTCAAAGTTTCAATGTAATCCTTATGGAAGCAGTATTTGACACATAAACAAAGACATATGATCAGCTGTTGACTTTTGAATGCAGTAGATAAATAAATAGCTGATAGCATTATTCCACAGATATTAGAACATAAACGGTGGTATGGATAATAAAATAATCAAATGACGACACTAGCTTGAGGTACGCGACGTAGGAAGTGTTAAAGGAAGTACTAAAGGTGAACAGTCTGGAGTGTGGAAACTGTTTATGACGATTAGATTTAGGTATCTGCATTCCAAAAATTATAAGGGAAGGGAGGAAAACGGGTCCGCGACGTAGGCAGTGAAGAAGGAAGTAGTCAAGGCAAGCTGTCCGGAGTGTGGGAACTGCTTATGACCATTATATTAAGGTATCTTCAATCATAAAATGCTATGGAAGGGAGAGAAACAGGTCCGTGGCGTAGGAAGTGGCGAAGGAAGTAGTAAAGGCGAGCAGTCCGGAGTGTTGGAACTATTTATGACGATTAGATTAAGGTATCTGCAATCATAAAATGCTATGGGAAGGGAGCAAAACGGGTCCGCGACGTAGGAAGTGATGAAGGAAGTAGTCAAAGCAAGCTGTCCGGAGTGTGGGAACTGCTTATGACCATTATATTAAGGTATTTGCAATCCTATGATGCTATGGGAAGGGAGGGAAACATGTCTGTCACGTAGGAAGTGGTGAAGGAAGCAGTAAAGGCGAGCAGTCCGGAGTGTGGGAACTGCTTGTGACGATTATATGAAGATATCTGTAATCATAAAATTCTATGGGAAGGAAGGATAACGGGTCCGTGACGTAGGAAGTGATGAAGGAAGTAGTCAAGGCAAGCTTTCCGGAGTGTAGGAACTGTTTATGACAATTAGATTAAGGTATCTGCAATCATAAAATTCTATGGAAAGGGAGGGGAACAGTTCCGTGGCGTAGGAAGTGGCGAAGGAAGTAGTAAAGGCGAGCGGTCCGGAGTGTTGGAACTGTTTATGACGATTACATTGAGGTATCTGCAATCATAAAATGCTATGGGAAGGGAGGGAAACAGTTTCGTGGCGTTGGAAGGGGCGAAGGAAGTAGTAAAGGCGAGCAGTCCGGAGTGTTGGAACTGTTTATGACGATAAGATTAAGGTATCTGCAATCATAAAATGCTATGGGAAGGGAGGAAAACGGGTCCGCGACGTAGGAAGTGATGAAGGAAGTAGTCAAGGCAAGCTGTCCGGAGTGTGGGAACTGCTTATGACCATTATAATAAGGTATTTGCAGTCCTATGATGCTATGGGAAGGGAGGGAAACATGTCCATCACGTAGGAAGTGGTGAAGGAATTAGTAAAGGCGAGCAGTCCGGAGTGTGGGAACTGTTTTTGGCAATTACATTAATATATCTGCAATCCTAAAATGTTATGGGAAGAGAGGGAAATAGGTCCACGACGTAGGGGGTGGTGAAGGAAGTAGTAAAGGTGAGCGTGTTGAGTGTGGGAATGGATTAATGTATCTGCAAAGCTAAAACGCTTTAGGAAGAGACTGTAGACTGTAGGTTAAAATAATTTCGAAGCACGAATCGATACATATTTCGATACATGCAATCGTTTATAATAGAAATTTACAACTGAGATGACAACAGCTGATTTTTACTCCATAGAGGATAAAAACTATTTTTACTCCATAGAGGATAAACACTTTTTTACTTCCTAAAGAATAAAATTGCTACTTTAGACCCGCAACGCTTGCATTAAAAACGACTGGTATTACTGCAGTATGACCAAAACAATATAATATAAACCCTTGATGACTCCGCTCAATTTTGTGGATGCCTCTGCGAACGCCACCTAGTTTAATTGTATCGATTTGTGGCAATAACATATGATGAGAATGAGTTTCACTGAAAAGTCTCACACCAATAATACTGAAGTTGAAGATTAAAAAAAAACTCCTACAGTCATCTGACAAAGCGGGCTTTCTTGTACTGATTATAAGCACGCAAAGTAGTTAATAACCGGTATTTACTAACTTTGCCGCACTTCAGTATTTCGACCAAAAAACCCAAATTGTTGTCGTGTATACGTGTATGCTCGAAAAAGTTGGCAACACTGCTGAATCGATCAGCTGGTGCAGTGTTTGTTATTCCATTAGAAATTTGATACAACTACTAACTTAACCTATACACCTGTTGTTGCGTGTTAACATAAACATTACAAAGCAAAAGTTATTTTCAGATTTTGATTTATTATGTTTGTGAAATTTCATTCAGATTTTTATTTGCTAATTTGTGAAACCATTTCATTTAGGTTTTGATTTGTTTGTGAAACTGCTTAGTTAAAGTTAACCTGTAACATGATGCTGTTTATTTTTAACATTTCGCTGGAATAATATACTTCCAGCTGCGATTCTATCTCTTTGCCCCAAAGCTGCGTCGCGATTAGGATGGATTTAAAGGGGAGGGAGAGTTATTAGCTACATGAGTGACTGTAGGGAAGCCCCAACCTGGAGATTGTATGGGTGCCTCAGTACGTTCTGGTATTTCCGACTATAGCGAGTGTGGTGTGTGTGTGATCTTTGTGTGTCAGTGTCTACTTTTGTGCTAATTTTTCAAGGTAACGTCTTTTGGATTAACAGAATACCCAACCTTAAGTAATACCTTGAATCCACCTTAAATTATTTATTTAATTTTACTCAGTGTTAGCCTTATGACGTGGTCTTACTAGTTTGGTTTGAACCTTTATAAGAGTTGGTTGAACTGAATAGTTTAAAATTAATAAAGGTTAAGATTTGAGGAAATCAGAAAGTTTGACTTACATTATGTGGTTGAACCTACCAAAAATCCACCTATTTACCTTTTAGCTTAGTCAAAGAATGATGATTATTTGATCCTCAACCAAGAGTATCTGTGTATTTTTGAACAAATCATCAAGGTTCTTCAATAGGCTATATAAGGTTCTTTTATATTTTCTTCAAGTACTTAAATGAAATAGTAGTTTTCTTTACTAGAAGCGAAAGTGGCTCTTTTTGGTACGCAACGTGTTTTGGAAATACGATTTAGTACCAAAAGGACACTCTTCCTCCGTGTGACGTACAACTATTTTCTTCATACTGCGGAAATAATTGTCAAATTGTTATTAAATTAGACCACATAATTTGAGGTTAGTGAACCAAAAATGTACAATTTGTTTTTCTGTTCCCTATTTGAAGTTACCTGAACACGATGATTTTTCCGACGATTTAGAGAACTAAAAACAGATGCTTTCCGGTGAGTATGGTAAAAATGTTACTAAACCGAACATCTGTAGTAATTACTTAAATTGCATAACATCAAGAAAAAATTTTTGTATGATGAGGCGAATTCAATGAAGTTGTAGTCAAAGATTGGAGATTGTTTGCTAGGCGACGTAAAAGTAAATATTTTCTCTCACTAGAATACAGAACTATTTTTTTTGCAACCCTTCTGTCTTGTCACAGCTTCATAAAAAGATTTTCACTGATTCCTCAATGATAAATATTTAGTTTCATTATTGTAAAAGTCATCTTGTTTTTACTCGGTATTTCGTTAAATTAAATAATACTGTAAACACACAAAAATGAGCCTTGTGGAACACTTTTTTCCAAATCATGGCTATTTTTACAACATTCAACGAATCAAATAAACTGTATATTACAATTAAAACAAGGTTAATTAATTAAAAATTGATGAAAATAGAAACAAACACTTTTTTACTTAGCCTATATTGAGTAAAATCAACATATTGTAACACTACTGGATTCCAATCTCATTCTTCAAAAAGCCGATGAGCCAATTTCGAGCTCATCACTGTTGATTGAAAACAAAGGCTAAAAGCTAAGGCCTTTTTAGTTACAGCCCCTGAACACACAATGGGTCCTCTGTTGAATAATAGAGTCGCTAAACGACTGCACACATCATTACTGTGCTCGGGTGTATTTCACTGGCTCATGTTACACATGAAAGTATTGGGAACTTACAAAATACTGTCTTAAAATGGGTTTACACTCCTCTCATTAGAGTTATTATTGTATAACTGTCAAGTACCTAGGATAGTTTATTGTGCCAATACAATTTTCAGTTTGAATAATGAGCCTAGAAGAGACTTTCTAAGAATATATTGTACATTTTGAATGCCTAATATTATTGAGAAATATACAGTATACTTAAATTAATTTTCGTAGCAGAGGTATAGTGTTCGATTTGAAATCTAACCAATCAAAAAGATTATTAGAGAAACTAGCTGTTACCCACGGGCTTCATCCTATTTGACTTCATAAGTATTAATAAAACTAATTGGTTAAGCTGAAATAAACAAAACAGAATACATTAATACAAACAAATAATCAAACCTTATTTTAATATTGTAATAAATTGAAAGAATAACAACCTAATACGTATAGCTGAGGTATTTTTAACATTAGGTATTATGGAAAGTTCCCTTTAGAAAGGAATTACGACCTTAAAGGGCAATTTATGAAATAATGGATAGTTATGCGCAAGGTTTCTCGTCATGACGAACATTTTAAGTTTATGGTTTTTGGGGGTGGGACTTGTAGTTTTCTCAAAAGTTTATGGGAAATTTGGGATTTATATACGGAGAATGACGTAATTCGATTGTTCTGAATTTGACTTTTGTGGAAGGTCCGCTTATCTAACAAAATCAGATAGACCAACTCTTTAATCTACGGTAAAATATACCTGAAAGTACAAAAAAATAGTCTAATAACACTGGTATTTGTTGTACTTTCAAGTATTGTAAATACATTTAAAAGATGGTAAGTGGTAAAATATATGAACAGTTTTCCTAAACAAGGAAACCTTTATGTATTCTTTATGTAGAGATTTCTCCCCACTTTGAAATATACATAACGTTAAATCCTAAAACGTATAACAAATAACTATGCACAACTATAAACTAGACCAGCAGAGCATATCATGGGCACAAACACAACCGCAATAGACGAAATGATTGACCCACTTACTAAACAGCTGCTTGTTTCCATTAGCAAAAAATTGTAAAGTTGGAAGTAGTTTTGAAAGGTTACCTTTATATGAAAAGTTTATACGCTTTCTAACTTAGTTTGCTTGAATAACCACCAACTGTCTTAGTAAACTAGGTGGCGTTCGCAGAGGCATCCACAAAATTGAGCGGAGTCATCAAGGGTTCATATTTTATTGGTTTTGTCATACTGCAGTAAAAACAGTCGTTTTAATGCATGCGTTGCGGGTCTAAAGTAGCATTTTTACTCTTTGGGGAGTAAAAATCGTTTTTAGCCTCTATGGAGTAAAAATCAGCTGTTGTCAACTTAGTTGTAAATTTCGATTGTAAATGATTGAAAAATATGAATCGATTCGTGCTTCGACATCATTTTAACCTAGAGTCTACAGTCTCTTCCCATAGAATTTTAGCATTGCAGATACATTAATCCATTCCCACACTCAACACTGCTCACCTTTTTTATATACTTCCTTCACCACCCCCTACGTCGTGGACTTGAAGCTTCTTCCCATAGCTTTTTAGGATTGCAGATACGTTAATCTATTTGCTAAAGATAGTTCCCACACTCTGCACTACTAGCCGTACTACTTCATTCACTATTTCCTACGTCATAGTCCTGTTTCCTTCCCTTCTTATAGCATTTCAGGATTCAAGATACAGTAATCTAACTGCCACAGACGGTTCTCACAATATGCTCATACTTTACTACTTCCTAAGCCACTCATCACTTTCCATAGCATTTTAGTACTTCAGATACGTTAATCTAATTGCCATGAACATTCCCACACTCCGCAATGCTAGCCTTTACTACTTCTTTTACCATTTCCTATGTCGTGGGCATGCTTCCATCCCTTCTCATAGCATTTCAGCATTGCAGATACATTAATCTAACTGCTACAAACGGTTTCCAGTCCCCACACACCGGACAGCTCACCTTGACTACTTCTTTCACCACTTCCTACGTCACGGACCTGTTTCCCTCCCTTTCCATAGCATTTTAGAATTGAAGATTCCTTAATCTAATCGTCATAAACAGTTCTCCCACTCCGGACTGCTCGCCTTTACTACTTCCTTCACCACATCCTACGTCGCGGACCTGTTATCCTACCTTCCCATAGCATTTTACCTTAATCTACTGGTCATAAACAGTTCTAGCATTTTAGAATTGCAGATACCTTAATCTAATTTGTCATTAACGATTTCCACACTCTGGACAGCTCGCCTTGACTACTTCCTTCACCACTTCCTATGTCACGGACCTGCTTCCCTCCCTTTCCATAGCATTTTAGAATTGCAGATACCTTAATCTAATCGTCATAAACAGTTCCCACACTCCGGACTGCTCGCCTTCACTACTTCCTTTACCACTTCCTACGTCACGGACCTGTTCCCCTCCCTTTCCATAGCATTTTAGAATTACAGATGCCTTAATCTAATCGTCATAAACAATTTCCACACTCCGGACAGCTCGCCTTGACTACTTCCTTCACCGCTTCCTACGTCACGGACCTGTTTCCCTCCCTTCCCATAGCATCATAGGATTGCAAATACCTTAATATAATGGTCATAAACAGATCCCACACCCCGAACAGCTCGCCTTTACTACTTACATCACCACTTCGGGACTTCCTACGTCGCGGACCCGTTTCCTTCCCTTCCAATAGCATTTTAGGATTGCAGATACCTTAACCTAATCGTCATAAACAGTTCCCACATTCCGGACAGCTCACCTTGACTACTTCCATCACCACTTCCTACGTCGCGGACCTGTTTTCCTCCCTTCCCATAGAATTTTAGGAATGCAGATACCTTAATCGTCATAAACAGTTTCCACACCCCAAACTGTTCACCTTTACTACTTCATTCACCATTCCCTACGTCATGGACCTCAAGCTAGTGTCGTCATTTGATTATATTTATGATTCATACAGTTTCTGTTCTAATATCTGTGGAATAATGCTATCAGCTATTTCTTTATCTACTGCATTCAAACGTCAACAGCTGATCGTATGTCTTTGTTTATGTGTAAAAAAAAAAAACGCTCCCATAAAAAAATAATGTCGAAATAATGCGTTTCCCAAAGGCTGTGAAATATACGTCACATGTTTGAATTTAAACTAGGTTGGGCTGGTTCACGACAACATATGGTAATGTTTAAAAACATTTGAAAAACAATAACTTAGCAATTTTCAGTGGTCGTGTTATAAAAACTTGTGGTAATCCGATTGTTTTACGAACAAGGTCAACATATACAGGTAAATATATGTAGTTTTGGATGTTAGAAGAACCAAAGTAAGTGTTCAAGCCATTTAACAATTGTAATCTGTTTGACAAATTTATAGCAGCGGGTTCTTGCAAGGTCACTTTCTTACGACGGCGTAGAAGGGCAATGGAGTAATATTTTTTTTGTAAAATTCTGACTTTTAATCTCCAAATTTTGACTTCTTTCTCAAAGTTTTGACTTGTAATTTCAAAATTTTTATATTTATCTCAACATTTTGACTTTTATCTCAAAATTTATACTTTGTATCATTGAATTCTACAACGTCGCATTTAGTGCAAGCGCTTTTACAACTGAAGCTCAATAATTACTGTTTAAATCATGAGGCTTGGAGTGTTAAATTACCACCAAACTCCGTAAGTAGACCTACTATAACCATAGAGATGAATAGATTATAACTGGAGTCACTATTGTCTGGTTGAACATAAGAGAAAATCGCGGAATACAAGATTGCCGCTTGTGCCGTTTTGTTGGTCATACTGTCTCGGTTGGTTGTAGCCTACTTGTCAAAAATGACCCCATCTTTATTAGATATAATTTCACAGCTATTCAACCAACCAATTATAATAAATCCAACTTAAGTGTCCAACTACCAACCAAGTGTATAAATATGGTCAACATAACAACAAGAAAATCCGAAAAAAACAGCAAACACAGTGGCACGCTTTTTAAACGGGGCAGACTCAACTGGTCCCGTAAGCCAGGTACCCTACTTCTACTGGTCCCAGTCTCAAGTAAGGTCTCTTAATCCGCACTTCCACTGGTCCCGTCGGCAGCCCCTTTGTAATTTGTCTAACAGGATTACGGCTAGTGTTTGTATAGCTATCAATGCCCATTCATCAGTAGGATGAAGGGGCTTGAGGTGTTTCGTTGTCTCTAAAAACACGTGTTTGGAGAGTGTTTGATAGATTTAGATAGTGTTACCAGTAACATTAAAAAGTACAGCATTAATGTTTATATACTTTCAAGTGTTTAAATGGCGATTCTTCCCGTAGCATTTTAGCATTGCAGATTCATTAATCCATTCCCAAACTCATCACTGCTCACCTTTACTACTTCCTTAACCACTTCATACGTCACGGACCCCAAGCTAGTGTCATCATTTGATTATATTTATGATCCATACCGTTTTTGTTCTAATATCTGTGAAATAATTCTATCAGCTATTTCTTTATCTACTGCATTCAAAAGTCAACAGCTGATCATATGTCTTTGTTTATGTGTCAAATACTGCTTCCATAAGGATTACATTGAAACTTTGAGACCCAGTAAGGCGGATTCCTGAGAGACTTTTTTAACGCCATATAGATGTTGGCACTCACCGATATGGTCTTTATCACCATGCAAAATTTGAAAACGATTGATTCAGCCGTCTAGGAGGAGTTTTGCGTATTACGAAATGCATAAGAGTCGACGTATAAGAGCTTCGCACGCTCCGCTCAACAAAGACATGTGTTTAAAACAATCTATATAAATAAAACTAGAGTTTTGTATGTACATTGCTCAGAATCATAAACTTTTAGGTTATTTTTACGTTTTATACATTAAAGAAGCCGAAACAAGTCTCATCTCAATTTCTGTCTGCCTGTCTTCCGTCTGTCACAGCCCAAGAGCCATTTACGCGGCCTTCCCCTGAAAAACGAGAGTACCTATCAAGATCCGAATCATTTTAATGTATTCACTGGATTGGCGAGAGTGTCTTTAGCTATTAAAATATGGCCTCGCTACTTTTTAAATAAACTTACGGACGTTTAAAAACCCAATTTTGTGCGATTTTTGTCAAGTTTTCTCCCAATCTTTATCACATCTATAAAATAGCGAACAGCTGTTCGGATCAAGATTATTTTTCTCTAGATGTCACTGATAAGTTTACATTTAATGTTATTTACAAATACCGCAATCATTTCCGATCACGTTTCAAAAGCAAATCCAAACCAAGTTGGATTAAAACAGTTTTTCCTTACATAACGGATTTGATTAATCGCAAGTTCAATAATTTGTGGGGTAACCGTAAATGAAAATAGAGATTCTTTGTGTATAAAAGTTTTCTTGAGTTTTGATAACCGGGAAAAAGACCTTGAATCAGTGTTTTATATGGCTGGGAAACTTACATTGTTTTACATAAGCGTTACCAATAGCTTACATAAAAGGTTTCAACTCATTGACGGCACTTCAATGGTAGTTGTGTAAAGTGTTAAGAGACAACTGCAGTGGGTGATTGTAACAGAGGTTTACGGATTATGCTCAAATCGCTTTTCCAATGTGTCTTCTCAACGCTATGTGCTGCTCGCTGGACCATACAGCCAATAGACCTATCTCTTGGGTTCGTAGGCCTAAACAATTATTCATAAGTTGGTAGCGCATATTATTGAGCGGAGCGAGCGAAGCGAGCGAAGCTCTTATACGTCGACTTTTATGCATTTCGTAATACGCAAACTCCTCCTAGACGGCTGAATCAATCGTTTTCAAATTTTGGGTGGTGATAAAGACCGTATCGGTGAGTGCCAACATCTATATGGCGTTAAAAATAACTCTCAGGAATCCGCCACACTGGGTATCAAAGTTTCAATGTAATCCTTATGGAAGCAGTATTTGACACATAAACAAAGACATATGATCAGCTGTTGACTATTGAATGCAGTAGATAAAGAAATAGCTGATGGCATTATTCCACAGATATTAGAACAGAAACGGTATGAATCATAAATATAATCAAATGACGCCACTAGCTTGAGGTCCGTGACGTAGGAAGTGTTAAAGGAAGTACTAAAGGTGAACAGTCTGGAGTGTGGAAACTGTTTATGACGATTAGATTAAGGTATCTGCATTCCAAAAATTATAAGGGAAGGGAGGAAAACGGGTCCGCGACGTAGGAAGTGGTGAAGGAAGTACTAAAGGTGAGCAGTCTGGAGTGTGCAAACTGTTTATGACGATTAGATTTAGGTATCTGCATTCCAAAAATTATATGGGAAGGGAGGAAAACGGGTCCGCGACGTAGGAAGTAAAGAAGGAAGTAATCAAGGCAAGCTGTCCGGAGTGTGGGAACTGCTAATGACCATTATATTAAGGTATTTGCAATCCTATGATGCTATGGGAAGGGAGGGAAACAGGTCCGTCACGTAGGAAGTGGTGAAGGAAGTAGTAAAGGCGAGCAGTCCAGAGTGTGGGAACTGTTTATGACGATTAGATTAAGATATCTGCAATCATAAAATGCTATGGAAAGGGAGGGAAACAGGTCCGTAGCGTAGGAAGTGGCGAAGGAAGTAGTAAAGGCGAGCAGTCCGGAGTGTGGGAACTGTATATGACGATTAGATTAAGGTATCTGCAATCATAAAAAGCTATGGGAAGGGAGGTAAACAGGTCCGTGGCGTAGTAAGTGGTGAAAAAAGTTGTAAAGGCGAGCAGTCCGGAGTGTGGGAACTGTTTATGACGATTAGATTAAGGTATCTGCAATCATAAAATGCTATGGAAAGGGAGGGAAACAGGTCCGTGGCGTAGTAAGTGGTGAAGAAAGTTGTAAAGGCGAGCAGTCCGGAGTGTGGGAACTGTTTATGACGATTAGATTAAGGTATCTGCAATCATAAAATGCTATGGAAAGGGAGGGAAACAGGTCCGTAGCGTAGGAAGTGGCGAAGGAAGTAGTAAAGGCGAGCAGTCCGGAGTGTGGGAACTGTATATGACGATTAGATTAAGGTATCTGCAATCATAAAAAGCTATAGGAAGGGAGGATAATGGGTCCGCGACATAGGAAGTTATGATGGAAGTAGTCAAGGCAAGCTGTCCGGAGTGTGGAAACTGTTTAAGACGATTACATCAAGGTATCAAGGGAGGATAATGGGTCCGCGACATAGGAAGTTATGATGGAAGTAGTCAAGGCAAGCTGTCCGGAGTGTGGGAAATGTTTATGACGATTATATTAAGGTATCTGCAATCCTAAAATGCTATGGGAAGGGAGGTAAACAGGTCCGTGACGTAGGAAGTGGTGAAGGAAGTAGTAAAGGCGAGCAGTCCGGAGTGTGGGAACTCTTTATGACGATTAGATTAAGGTATCTGCAATCATAAAATGCTATGGAAAGGGAGGGAAACAGGTCCGTAGCGTAGGAAGTGGCGAAGGAAGTAGTAAAGGCGAGCAGTCCGGAGTGTGGGAACTGTATATGACGATTAGATTAAGGTATCTGCAATCATAAAAAGCTATGGGAAGGGAGGTAAACAGGTCCGTGGCGTAGTAAGTGGTGAAGAAAGTTGTAAAGGCGAGCAGTCCGGAGTGTGGGAACTGTTTATGACGATTAGATTAAGGTATCTGCAATCATAAAATGCTATGGAAAGGGAGGGAAACAGGTCCGTAGCGTAGGAAGTGGCGAAGGAAGTAGTAAAGGCGAGCAGTCCGGAGTGTGGGAACTGTATATGACGATTAGATTAAGGTATCTGCAATCATAAAAAGCTATAGGAAGGGAGGATAATGGGTCCGCGACATAGGAAGTTATGATGGAAGTAGTCAAGGCAAGCTGTCCGGAGTGTGGGAAATGTTTATGACGATTATATTAAGGTATCTGCAATCATAAAATGCTATGGAAAGGGAGGGAAACGGGTCCGTAGCGTAGGAAGTGGCGAAGGAAGTAGTAAAGGCGAGCAGTCCGGAGTGTGGGAACTGTTTATGACGATTAAATTAAGGTATCTGCAATCATAAAATACTATGGGAAGGGAGGAAAACGGGTCCGCGAAGTAGGGAGTGATAAAGGAAGTAGTCAAGGCAAGCTGTCCGGAGTGTGGAAACTGTTTAAGACGATTACATCAAGGTATCAAGGGAGGATAATGGGTCCGCGACATAGGAAGTTATGATGGAAGTAGTCAAGGCAAGCTGTCCGGAGTGTGGGAAATGTTTATGACGATTATATTAAGGTATCTGCAATCCTAAAATGCTATGGGAAGGGAGGTAAACAGGTCCGTGACGTAGGAAGTGGTGAAGGAAGTAGTAAATGCGAGCAGTCTGGAGCTTGGGAACTGTTTATGTCGATTAGATTAAGGGATCCGCAATCCTAAAATGCTATGGGAAGGGAGAGAAAAGGTCCGAGACGTATGAAGTGGTGAAGGAATTAGTAAGGTAAGCAGTGTGGAGTGTGGGGATTGGAAACCGTTTGTAGCAGTTAGATTAATGTATCTGCAATGCTGAAATGCTATGAGAATGGATGGAAGCATCCCCACGACATATAAATTGGTGAAAGAAGAAGTAAAGGCTAGCAGTGCGGAGTGTAGGGAATATTTGTGGCAATTAGTTTAACGTATCTAAAATACTAAATTGCTATGGAAAGTGATGAAAACAGGTCCACGATGTAGGAAAAGGCTTAGAAAGTAGTAAAGTATGAGCATAGTGTGAAAACCGTCTGTGGCAGTTAGATTGATGTATCTTTAATCCAAAAATGCTATGAGAAGAGAAGGAAACAAGTCTATGACGTAGGATATGGTGAAGGAAGGCTTGCAGTGCAGTAAGGCTTGCAGTGCAGTAAGGCTTGCAGTGCAGAGTGTGGGAACTGTATTTGGCAATTACATTAATGTATCTGCAATCCTAAAATGCTATGGGAAGAGAGGGAAATAGGTCCACGACGTAGGGGGTGGTGAAGGAAGTAGTAAAGGTGAGCGTGTTGAGTGTGGGAATAGATTAATGTATCTGCAATACTAAAACGCTATGGGAAGAGACTGTATACTGTAGGTTAAAATAATTTCGAAGCACGAATCGATACATATTTCGATACATGCAATCGTTTATAATAGAAATTTACAACTGAGTTGACAACAGCTGATTATTACTCCATAGAGGATAAAAACTATTTTTACTCCATAGAGGATAAAAACTTTTTTTACTTCCTAAAGAGTAAAAATGCTAATTTAGACTAGCAACGCATGCATTAAAAACGACTGGTATTACTGAAACCATGACAAAAACAACAGTATGACCAAAACAATATATGTAATATAAACCCTTGATGACTCCGCTCAATTTTGTGGATGCATCTGCGAACGCCACCTAGTATTACTCAGTGTTCCGTACGGATAGGACAAGAACACCTTTGATAGTGAAATTTCCAACCTGAATGTTTAATAGCGAGGTTGAGGTATAGTATTTTAACTAAATATAGTTTGGTTAGTTAGGTAAGGTTAACCTAACCTAACTAACCAAACGATATATCGAATGAAACAATCGAATAATCAATATTACTCATTTGGTTGTTTGTGCCAACAGATATGGAAGTGTACCCCTTGTAGTTCTATTACGCATTTTTTTTACTTGAAACTGTTGGATACTCTATTTGTTTATATATAATAGTTTGGCCAGCATATTTGAAAATATGCAAACCAACTGTTGTTCTTTATATAGGAAGGTTTCAACTGACCACTAAGATCCCCGTGCGTAGAACAGGCACACAGCCAAAAGATGAATATTTACGATTAAATAATTACTAAGTACATTTAAAAACATATTTCACAAAAATTGACATAAACATTGATAAAAAACCAGATCAAATACGATGATATATGAAATTAAATTGCGTAAAAGATATATTTACAATTGATAACAAAACAAAAAACTCATAAAATATACGAAAAATACGACAAACTGAATGGTTTAAAAGATTTTACAAACAAACTACCATATTACAAATGACTAAAAACTATATTTACAGACTGTATTCCCCTCGACTAAACCTCTCTGGGTAAGGAAACGTTTAATACACATTTGAAAATACCCCCGCCCCAGCAAACCTGCAGACTAAGTGAATTTCCATTTGCCTGATTGGTTTTACACTAAAATGTATCCTTAAAAATGTCACATTTATTCCCTATTTAAATAACATTAGTTTAACGAGTATGCCTACTTAGGTTTGCTGCAACAGGGAGGGTAACTATGTGTATTTTTGTAAAATGTTAATAGTTTAGTATGAAATTAAAGCATTTTCCAAATTTAATCAAAATAGGTTCATAAACAAGCAAACTACAACAGTTAATTATTCTCCATAAGAATAACGTGGGAATAAAAAAAAACTGATTTTTGGAATTTTCTCCGTAACAATTAGGCGCATAATAACTCTTTAATATACTAAATAGTTTGTTTTTTAAGCTCTACAAAATGGTTTGAAAATAAATTGCTAAATTTTAAGTTTTTAGGGTCAAAAATTGGAAAACCCCATAAACCCCCCGTAAACCCCTGTTCCCATAATCCGATCATGCTGGTTCGCGAACTCATTCGAATAAACATAAGTTTACACGTTTGTACCAAATTTCATCAAAATCGGAACATTTTTACTCGAGTTATTGCGCTAACGGACGGTTTGGTGTTATATATGGATTTGAACGGATTGTGTTTTTTGCCTCTAGGGACCTCAAAACGAAAAAATAAATCGGTCCCGAGTCCAGGTCTCACCATGAGTACTACGGTAATAGCTTATTCCCTATAGGAGAAATTCACTAAAAGTGACCAGGTCGATCTCCCCTGTTGAAAGAGATTCTAGCTTTTTGTCGATGAAGTATTTCATTGCAACAGTCTTCTTTTTCCTCCACGTTCCTTCTCTCCCCTTAACATTTGATTTTGAACATAAATATCCCTACTAACTTTGGTTATTACAGTACTACCTCTTGTACTCAATTCTCTCATTGATGTTTATATGTATATTTATCGACTTCCCCTTATGGTAGGTGAGTGCTTCAAAACCCCAAATTCGCAACATTCTTTGATACCGAGAGCGCTGCAAGTATTTGCTGTTGACGTGTAGAGTGAAGTGATGCATTGTTTAGAGCTTCGCGATGGGATGATGACCTGGCGAGGGAATTCCAAAATTCGCACCATTCATTGCCGAGGACAGGACTGCAAGTATTTATTGTTTGTTTACATCACGCTTCATGCCTCATTGCCCCACTGGATTAGCCGCCCCAAAACTACCTGGACCTCTCGGGACCAGTGGAGTCGTTTTATTGCCCCAACCTTTTTCGACCCTCGGATTACGGGACCAGCTAACCATTACCCTTTTAAACACAGAATGGTGACTCCAGTTATAGCCTAATCTATTCATCTCTATGATTGTAACACAATGGATTTCGTAATATTTTGGATACAGTGAATAGCAGGTTTATTTTGGTCAATGCAAGTATTCCTATAAAGTCTTTATGTGCAACGCTGCATATTTATATGATTCTCAAGCATATTGATCTGCAAAGCGAGTTTATCCATCCTGAAAGCAGCCCCAAAACAATCTGGAGCTTCGGTTTATGTTGAGGCTGCTTTCGTTTTTCTCCCAGGCGGAAAAACTCGCAGACCTCAGCCTGTTCCTGTTATCTTGTCATCAGCTGGGCCCCTTACAAATAAGCATTTATTTATTATTTAATAGCTGTCACTGCGCTCATCAGATGTAGCCTCGGCCCTTTAGGCAACAGTGCGACTCCTCCCTGCAGCTTCAAAATATGCCTCGACCATTATTTTGCTTAACTAAGCTCACAGATTCCAAAGTTACTTATTCAATGAAATTACAATTGCCCATAAAAAGTCATTGTGGTTTATACCCACAAACCATTTTGTGTTACTAGCAGAGTACCCGTCCTTCGTACGAGGTTGGCGTATTGGTTTAAAAATTCTTATTGCAGTGTTATACCTGTGTTTTGGGTTTGCAATGGACACGGTTTGAGAAAATTTGGTTCTTTAAATTAACGCAGGCACGTCATCCAAGGGGGGAGACCCCCAATCATCTTTGAAAAGTGTACAATTTGGGAATTTTTGGATATTTGAAGGTATAAGTTGGGATTTTGGGAAGTTTGAAACTGTTGTTAATCTGCCAACTTACAAGAAATATGTTTGAGGAAATTTCTTTCTGAGCTGCGCGCGGAGAGCCGTATCCCCTGAGTTTTTATCATAAATTGATTTTTACATGCTGAAAACTTAATGTATCTTTAATGTAATTCAAGTAATTAAGTAATTAAGTAACATTAATTAGAAGGGAGACGGACAGAGTTCCAGATCAGGGGATAAACCCCTGAATCAACCCCTGAATTATGGGTAGTTGGTCACTTGGGGGTGGCGGAATTGTACCCCCCCCCACAGGCTAATGACGTCACGATTACGTCTCATTTTCTCGACCAAAACGGCATGTACGGACTGGAATTGTACGCCCCCTCATAACACTTTGATATTGTTATGCACGAGTGGTTCGATTAAATCCACTAGCATCTAAAAA
>NW_026543549.1:0-24929 GCF_028750875.1 Macrosteles quadrilineatus
AACTTGTACAACCTTGTACACACTTGTACAACCTTGTAAAACTTGTACACATTTGTACACACTTGTACACCCTTGTACACACTTGTACAACCTTGTACAAACTTATACAATCTTGTACACACTTGTACAACCCAGTACACACTTGTACAATCTTGTACAAACTTGTACTCCCTTGTACAAACTTGTACAACCTTGTACACAATTGTAAAACCTTGTACACACTTGTACAACCTTGTAAAACTTGTACACATTTGTACACACTTGTACACCCTTGTACACACTTGTACAACCTTGTACAAACTTATACAATCTTGTACACACTTGTACAACCCAGTACACACTTGTACAATCTTGTACAAACTTGTACTCCCTTGTACAAACTTGTACAACCTTGTACACAATTGTAAAACCTTGTACACACTTGTACAACCTTGTACAAACTTGTACACACTTGTACAAACTTTTACATCCTTGTACACATTTGTACACCCTTGTACACACTTGTACAACCTTGTACAACCTGTACAAACCTGTACACCCTTGTACACACTTGTACAAGCTTGTACACGATTGTACACCCTTGTACACACTTGTGCACCCTTGTACAAACTTGTACATCCTTGTACACACTTGTACAACCTTGTACAAACTTGTACAAACTTGTACAAACTTGTACATCCTTGTACACGATTGTTCACCCTTGTACACACTTGTACAACCTTGTACACACTTGTACAACCTAAAAAACACAATTGTACAACCTTGTACACACTTGTACAACCTTGTACACACTTGTACAACCTTGTACACACTTGTACAACCTTGTACACACTTGTACAACCTTGTACACACTTGTACAGCCTTGTACACAATTGTACAACCTTGTACACACTTGTACAACCTTGTACACACTTGTACAACCTTGTACACAATTGTACAGCATTGTACACACTTGTACAGCATTGTACACACTTGTACAACCTTGTACACACTTGTACAGCCTTGTACAAAATTGTACAACCTTGTACACACTTGTACAGCCTTGTACACAATTGTACAACCTTGTACACACTTGTACAACCCTTGTACACCCTTGTACAAACTTTTACACATCGTACACACTTGTACACCCTTGTACAAACTTGTACATCCTTGTACACACTTGTACAGCCTTGTACACAATTGTACAACCTTGTACACACTTGTACACACTTTTACTTATCGTACACACTTGTACACCCTTGTACAAACTTGTACATCCTTGTACACACTTGTACAACCTTGTACAAACTTGTACAAACTTGTACATCCTTGTACACGATTTTACACCCTTGTACACACTTGTACAACCTTGTAAAAACTTGTACAACCTTGTACACACTTGTACACCCTTGTACACACTTGTCCAAGCTTGTACACACTTGTACAACCTTGTACACACTTGTACACCCTTGTACACACATGTACAACCTTGTACACAACTTGTACAACCTTGTACACACTTGTACAACCTTGTAAAACTTGTACACCTTGTACAAACTTGTACACCCCTGTACACACTTGTACACATTTGTACACACTTGTACACCCTTGTACACACTTGTACAACCTTGTACAAACTTATACAATCTTGTACACACTTGTACAACCCAGTACACAACTTGTACAACCTTGTACACACTTGTACAACCTTGTAAAACTTGTACACCCTTGTACAAACTTGTACACCCCTGTACACACTTGTACACATTTGTACACACTTGTACACCCTTGTACACACTTGTACAACCTTGTACAAACTTATACAATCTTGTACACACTTGTACAACCCAGTACACACTTGTACAATCTTGTACAAACTTGTACATCCTTGTACACGATTGTACACCCTTGTACACACTTGTACAACCTTGTACACACTTGTACAACCTTGTACACAATTGTACAACCTTGTACACACTTGTACAACCTTGTTTACACTTGCACAACTTTGTACACACTTGTACAGTCTTGTACACAATTGTACAACCTTGTACACACTTGTACAACCTTGTACACACTTGTACAACCTTGTACACAATTGTACAGCCTTGTACACACTTGTACAACCTTGTACACACTTGTACAGCCTTGTACACAATTGTACAACCTTGTACACACTTGTACAACCTTGTACACACTTGTACAACCTTGTACACACTTGTACAACCTTGTACACAATTGTACAGCCTTGTACACACTTGTACAACCTTGTACACACTTGTACAACCTTGTAAAAACTTGTACACCCTTGTACACACTTGTACAACCTTGTACAACCTTGTACACACTTGTACAGCCTTGTACACAATTGTACATACTTGTACACACTTGTACAACCTTGTACACAATTGTACAACCTCGTACACACTTATACAACCTTGTACACACTTGTACAACCTTGTACACACTTGTACAACCTTGTACACACTTGTACAACCTTGTACACACTTGTACAACCTTTTACACACTTGTAAGCCTTGTACACAATTGTACAACCTTGTACACACTTGTACAGCCTTGTACACAATTGTACAACCTTGTACACACTTGTACAACCTTGTACACCCCTTGTACACACTTTTACTTATCGTACACACTGTACACCCTTGTACAAACTTGTACATCCTTGTACACACTTGTACAACCTTGTACAAACTTGTACATCCTTGTACACGATTTTACACCCTTGTACACACTTGTACAACCTTGTAAAAACTTGTACAACCTTGTACACACTTGTACACCCTTGTACACACTTGTACAAGCTTGTACACACTTGTACAACCATGTACACACTTGTACAACCTTGTACAAACTTGTACAACCTTGTACACACTTGTACAACCTTGTACACACTTGTACAACCTTGTACACACTTGTACAACCTTGTACACACTTGTACAACCTTGTACACACTTGTACAACCTTGTACACACTTGTACAACCTTGTACACACTTGTACAACCTTGTACACACTTGTACAGCCTTGTACACAATTGTACAACCTTGTACACACTTGTACAGCCTTGTACACAATTGTAAAACCTTGTACACACTTGTACAACCTTGTACACCCTTGTACACACTTTTACTTATCGTACACACTTGTACAACCTTGTAAAAACTTGTACATCCTTGTACACACTTGTACAACCTTGTACAAACTTGTACAAACTTGTACATCCTTGTACACGATTTTACACCCTTGTACACACTTGTACAACCTTGTAAAAACTTGTACAACCTTGTACACACTTGTACACCCTTGTACACACTTGTACACCCTTGTACACTTTTGTACAAGCTTGTACACACTTGTACAAGGTTGTACACACTTGTACAACCTTGTACACACTTGTACAACCTTGTACACACTTGTACAACATTGTACACACTTGTACAACCTTGTACACACTTGTACAACCTTGTACACACTTGTACAACCTTGTACACACTTGTACAACCTTGTACACACTTGTACAACCTTTTACACACTTGTACAACCTTTTACACAATTGTACAACCTTGTACACACTTGTACAACCTTGTACACACTTGTACAACCTTGTACACACTTGTACAACCTTGTACACACTTGTACAGCCTTGTACACAATTGTACAACCTTGTACACACTTGTACAGCCTCGTACACAATTGTAAAACCTTGTACACACTTGTACAACCTTGTACACCCTTGTACACACTTTTACTTATCGTACACACTTGTACACCCTTGTACAAACTTGTACATCCTTATACACACTTGTACAACCTTGTACAAACTTGTACAAACTTGTACATCCTTGTACACGATTTTACAGCCTTGTACACACTTGTACAACCTTGTAAAAACTTGTACAACCTTGTACACACTTGTACACCCTTGTACACACTTGTACAAGCTTGTACACACTTGTACAAGCTTGTACACACTTGTACAAGCTTGTACACACTTGTACAACCTTGTACACACTTGTACAACCTTGTACACACTTGTACAACCTTGTACACACTTGTACAACCTTGTACACACTTGTACAACCTTGTACACACTTGTACAACCTTGTACACACTTGTACAACCTTGTACACAATTGTACAACCTTGTACACACTTGTACAACCTTGTACACACTTGTACAACCTTGAACACACTTGTACAGCCTTGTACACAATTGTACAACCTTGTACACACTTGTACAACCTTGTACACACTTGTACAACCTTGTACACAATTGTACAGCCTTGTACACACTTGTACAGCCTTGTACACAATTGTACAACCTTGTACACACTTGTACAACCTTGTACACACTTGTACAACCTTGTACACAATTGTACAGCCTTGTACACACTTGTACAACCTTGTACACACTTGTACATCCTCGTAAAAACTTGTACACCTTTGTACACACTTGTACAACCTTGTACAACCTTGTACACACTTGTACAGCCTTGTACAACCTTGTACACACTTGTAGAGCCTTGTAAAAACTTGTACACCCTTGTACACACATGTACAACCTTGTACACAACTTGTACAACCTTGTACACACTTGTACAACCTTGTAAAACTTGTACACATTTGTACACACTTGTACACCCTTGTACACACTTGTACAACCTTGTACAAACTTATACAATCTTGTACACACTTGTACAGCCCAGTACACACTTGTACAATCTTGTACAAACTTGTACTCCCTTGTACAAACTTGTACAACCTTGTACACAATTGTAAAACCTTGTACACACTTGTACAACCTTGTACAAACTTGTACACACTTGTACAAACTTTTACATCCTTGTACACATTTGTACACCCTTGTACACACTTGTACAACCTTGTACAACCTTGTACAAACCTGTACACCCTTGTACACACTTGTACAAGCTTGTACACGATTGTACACCCTTGTACACACTTGTGCACCCTTGTACAAACTTGTACATCCATGTACACACTTGTACAACCTTGTACAAACTTGTACAAACTTGTACATCCTTGTACACGATTGTTCACCCTTGTACACACTTGTACAACCTTGTACACACTTGTACAACCTGAAACACAATTGTACAACCTTGTACACACTTGTACAACCTTGTACACACTTGGACAACCTTATACACACTTGTACAACCTTGTACACACTTGTACAACCTTGTACACACTTGTACAGCCTTGTACACAATTGTACAACCTTGTACACACTTGTACAACCTTGTACACACTTGTACAACCTTGTACACAATTGTACAGCCTTGTACACACTTGTACAACCTTGTACACACTTGTACAGCCTTGTACAAAATTGTACAACCTTGTACACACTTGTACAGCCTTGTACACAATTGTACAACCTTGTACACACTTGTACAACCTTGTACACCCTTGTACAAACTTTTACACATCGTACACACTTGTACACCCTTGTACAAACTTGTACATCCTTGTACACACTTGTACAACCTTGTACACACTTGTACAATCTTGTACACACTTGTACAGCCTTGTACACAATTGTACAACCTTGTACACACTTGTACAGCCTTGTACACAATTGTACAACCTTGTACACACTTGTACAACCTTGTACACCCTTGTACACACTTTTACTTATCGTACACACTTGTACACCCTTGTACAAACTTGTACATCCTTGTACACACTTGTACAACCTTGTACAAACTTGTACAAACTTGTACATCCTTGTACACGATTTTACACCCTTGTACACGTTTGTACAACCTTGTAAAAACTTGTACATCCTTGTACACGATTTTACACCCTTGTACACGTTTGTACAACCTTGTAAAAACTTGTACAATCTTGTACACACTTGTACACCCTTGTACACACTTGTACAAGCTTGTACACACTTGTACAACCTTGTACACACTTGTACAACCTTGTACACACTTGTACAACCTTGTACACACTTGTACAACCTTGTACACACTTGTACAACCTTGTACACACTTGTACAACCTTGTACACACTTGTACAACCTTGTACACACTTGTACAGCCTTGTACACAATTGTACAGCCTTGTACACAATTGTACAACCTTGTACACACTTGTACAGCCTTGTACACAATTGTACAACCTTGTACACACTTGGACAACCTTATACACACTTGTACAACCTTGTACACACTTGTACAACCTTGTACACACTTGTACAGCCTTGTACACAATTGTACAACCTTGTACACACTTGTACAACCTTGTACACACTTGTACAACCTTGTACACAATTGTACAGCCTTGTACACACTTGTACAACCTTGTACACACTTGTACAGCCTTGTACAAAATTGTACAACCTTGTACACACTTGTACAGCCTTGTACACAATTGTACAACCTTGTACACACTTGTACAACCTTGTACACCCTTGTACAAACTTTTACACATCGTACACACTTGTACACCCTTGTACAAACTTGTACATCCTTGTACACACTTGTACAACCTTGTACACACTTGTACAATCTTGTACACACTTGTACAGCCTTGTACACAATTGTACAACCTTGTACACACTTGTACAGCCTTGTACACAATTGTACAACCTTGTACACACTTGTACAACCTTGTACACCCTTGTACACACTTTTACTTATCGTACACACTTGTACACCCTTGTACAAACTTGTACATCCTTGTACACACTTGTACAACCTTGTACAAACTTGTACAAACTTGTACATCCTTGTACACGATTTTACACCCTTGTACACGTTTGTACAACCTTGTAAAAACTTGTACAATCTTGTACACACTTGTACACCCTTGTACACACTTGTACAAGCTTGTACACACTTGTACAACCTTGTACACACTTGTACAACCTTGTACACACTTGTACAACCTTGTACACACTTGTACAACCTTGTACACACTTGTACAACCTTGTACACACTTGTACAACCTTGTACACACTTGTACAACCTTGTACACACTTGTACAGCCTTGTACACAATTGTACAGCCTTGTACACAATTGTACAACCTTGTACACACTTGTACAGCCTTGTACACAATTGTAAAACCTTGTACACACTTGTACAACCTTGTACACCCTTGTACACAATTTTACTTATCGTACACACTTGTACACCCTTGTACAAACTTGTACATCCTTATACACACTTGTACAACCTTGTACAAACTTGTACAAACTTGTACATCCTTGTACACGATTTTACACCCTTTTACACACTTGTACAAGCTTGTACACACTTGTACAACCTTGTACACACTTGTACAACCTTGTACACACTTGTACAACCTTGTACACACTTGTACAACCTTGTACACACTTGTACAACCTTGTACACACTTGTACAACCTTGTACACACTTGTACAACCTTGTACACACTTGTACAACCTTGTACACACTTGTACAACCTTGTACACAATTGTACAACCTTGTACACAATTGTACAACCTTGTACACACTTGTACAACCTTGTACACACTTGTACAACCTTGTACACAATTGTACAACCTTGTACACAATTGTACAACCTTGTACACACTTGTACAACCTTCTACACACTTGTACAACCTTGAACACACTTGTACAGCCTTGTACACAATTGTACAACCTTGTACACACTTGTACAACCTTGTACACACTTGTACAACCTTGTACACAATTGTACAGCCTTGTACACACTTGTACAACCTTGTACACACTTGTACAGCCTTGTACACAATTGTACAACCTTGTACACACTTGTACAACCTTGTACACACTTGTACAACCTTGTACACAATTGTACAGCCTTGTACATACTTGTACAACCTTGTACACACTTGTACATCCTCGTAAAAACTTGTACACCTTTGTACACACTTGTACAACCTTGTACAACCTTGTACACACTTGTACAGCCTTGTACAACCTTGTACACACTTGTAGAGCCTTGTAAAAACTTGTACACCCTTGTACACACTTGTACAACCTTGTACACACTTGTACAGCCTTGTACACAATTGTACAACCTTGTACACACTTGTACAACCTTGTACACACTTGTACAACCTTGTACAGAATTGTACAACCTTGTACACAACTTGTACAACCTTGTACACACTTGTACAACCTTGTAAAACTTGTACACATTTGTACACACTTGTACACCCTTGTACACACTTGTACAACCTTGTACAAACTTATACAATCTTGTACACACTTGTACAACCCAGTACACACTTGTACAATCTTGTACAAACTTGTACTCCCTTGTACAAACTTGTACAACCTTGTACACAATTGTAAAACTTTGTACACACTTGTACAACCTTGTAAAACTTGTACACATTTGTACACACTTGTACACCCTTGTACACACTTGTACAACCTTGTACAAACTTATACAATCTTGTACACACTTGTACAACCCAGTACACACTTGTACAATCTTGTACAAACTTGTACTCCCTTGTACAAACTTGTACAACCTTGTACACAATTGTAAAACCTTGTACACACTTGTACAACCTTGTACAAACTTGTACACACTTGTACAAACTTTTACATCCTTGTACACATTTGTACACCCTTGTACACACTTGTACAACCTTGTACAACCTTGTACAAACCTGTACACCCTTGTACACACTTGTACAAGCTTGTACACGATTGTACACCCTTGTACACACTTGTGCACCCTTGTACAAACTTGTACATCCTTGTACACACTTGTACAACCTTGTACAAACTTGTACAAACTTGTACAAACTTGTACATCCTTGTACACGATTGTTCACCCTTGTACACACTTGTACAACCTTGTACACACTTGTACAACCTAAAAAACACAATTGTACAACCTTGTACACACTTGTACAACCTTGTACACACTTGTACAACCTTGTACACACTTGTACAACCTTGTACACACTTGTACAACCTTGTACACACTTGTACAGCCTTGTACACAATTGTACAACCTTGTACACACTTGTACAACCTTGTACACACTTGTACAACCTTGTACACAATTGTACAGCATTGTACACACTTGTACAGCATTGTACACACTTGTACAACCTTGTACACACTTGTACAGCCTTGTACAAAATTGTACAACCTTGTACACACTTGTACAGCCTTGTACACAATTGTACAACCTTGTACACACTTGTACAACCTTGTACACCCTTGTACAAACTTTTACACATCGTACACACTTGTACACCCTTGTACAAACTTGTACATCCTTGTACACACTTGTACAGCCTTGTACACAATTGTACAACCTTGTACACACTTGTACACACTTTTACTTATCGTACACACTTGTACACCCTTGTACAAACTTGTACATCCTTGTACACACTTGTACAACCTTGTACAAACTTGTACAAACTTGTACATCCTTGTACACGATTTTACACCCTTGTACACACTTGTACAACCTTGTAAAAACTTGTACAACCTTGTACACACTTGTACACCCTTGTACACACTTGTCCAAGCTTGTACACACTTGTACAACCTTGTACACACTTGTACACCCTTGTACACACATGTACAACCTTGTACACAACTTGTACAACCTTGTACACACTTGTACAACCTTGTAAAACTTGTACACCCTTGTACAAACTTGTACACCCCTGTACACACTTGTACACATTTGTACACACTTGTACACCCTTGTACACACTTGTACAACCTTGTACAAACTTATACAATCTTGTACACACTTGTACAACCCAGTACACAACTTGTACAACCTTGTACACACTTGTACAACCTTGTAAAACTTGTACACCCTTGTACAAACTTGTACACCCCTGTACACACTTGTACACATTTGTACACACTTGTACACCCTTGTACACACTTGTACAACCTTGTACAAACTTATACAATCTTGTACACACTTGTACAACCCAGTACACACTTGTACAATCTTGTACAAACTTGTACATCCTTGTACACGATTGTACACCCTTGTACACACTTGTACAACCTTGTACACACTTGTACAACCTTGTACACAATTGTACAACCTTGTACACAATTGTACAACCTTGTTTACACTTGCACAACTTTGTACACACTTGTACAGTCTTGTACACAATTGTACAACCTTGTACACACTTGTACAACCTTGTACACACTTGTACAACCTTGTACACAATTGTACAGCCTTGTACACACTTGTACAACCTTGTACACACTTGTACAGCCTTGTACACAATTGTACAACCTTGTACACACTTGTACAACCTTGTACACACTTGTACAACCTTGTACACAATTGTACAGCCTTGTACACACTTGTACAACCTTGTACACACTTGTACAACCTTGTAAAAACTTGTACACCCTTGTACACACTTGTACAACCTTGTACAACCTTGTACACACTTGTACAGCCTTGTACACAATTGTACATACTTGTACACACTTGTACAACCTTGTACACAATTGTACAACCTCGTACACACTTATACAACCTTGTACACACTTGTACAACCTTGTACACACTTGTACAACCTTGTACACACTTGTACAACCTTGTACACACTTGTACAACCTTTTACACACTTGTACAGCCTTGTACACAATTGTACAACCTTGTACACACTTGTACAGCCTTGTACACAATTGTACAACCTTGTACACACTTGTACAACCTTGTACACCCTTGTACACACTTTTACTTATCGTACACACTTGTACACCCTTGTACAAACTTGTACATCCTTGTACACACTTGTACAACCTTGTACAAACTTGTACATCCTTGTACACGATTTTACACCCTTGTACACACTTGTACAACCTTGTAAAAACTTGTACAACCTTGTACACACTTGTACACCCTTGTACACACTTGTACAAGCTTGTACACACTTGTACAACCATGTACACACTTGTACAACCTTGTACAAACTTGTACAACCTTGTACACACTTGTACAACCTTGTACACACTTGTACAACCTTGTACACACTTGTACAACCTTGTACACACTTGTACAACCTTGTACACACTTGTACAACCTTGTACACACTTGTACAACCTTGTACACACTTGTACAACCTTGTACACACTTGTACAGCCTTGTACACAATTGTACAACCTTGTACACACTTGTACAGCCTTGTACACAATTGTAAAACCTTGTACACACTTGTACAACCTTGTACACCCTTGTACACACTTTTACTTATCGTACACACTTGTACAACCTTGTAAAAACTTGTACATCCTTGTACACACTTGTACAACCTTGTACAAACTTGTACAAACTTGTACATCCTTGTACACGATTTTACACCCTTGTACACACTTGTACAACCTTGTAAAAACTTGTACAACCTTGTACACACTTGTACACCCTTGTACACACTTGTACACCCTTGTACACTTTTGTACAAGCTTGTACACACTTGTACAAGGTTGTACACACTTGTACAACCTTGTACACACTTGTACAACCTTGTACACACTTGTACAACATTGTACACACTTGTACAACCTTGTACACACTTGTACAACCTTGTACACACTTGTACAACCTTGTACACACTTGTACAACCTTGTACACACTTGTACAACCTTTTACACACTTGTACAACCTTTTACACAATTGTACAACCTTGTACACACTTGTACAACCTTGTACACACTTGTACAACCTTGTACACACTTGTACAACCTTGTACACACTTGTACAGCCTTGTACACAATTGTACAACCTTGTACACACTTGTACAGCCTCGTACACAATTGTAAAACCTTGTACACACTTGTACAACCTTGTACACCCTTGTACACACTTTTACTTATCGTACACACTTGTACACCCTTGTACAAACTTGTACATCCTTATACACACTTGTACAACCTTGTACAAACTTGTACAAACTTGTACATCCTTGTACACGATTTTACAGCCTTGTACACACTTGTACAACCTTGTAAAAACTTGTACAACCTTGTACACACTTGTACACCCTTGTACACACTTGTACAAGCTTGTACACACTTGTACAAGCTTGTACACACTTGTACAAGCTTGTACACACTTGTACAACCTTGTACACACTTGTACAACCTTGTACACACTTGTACAACCTTGTACACACTTGTACAACCTTGTACACACTTGTACAACCTTGTACACACTTGTACAACCTTGTACACACTTGTACAACCTTGTACACAATTGTACAACCTTGTACACACTTGTACAACCTTGTACACACTTGTACAACCTTGAACACACTTGTACAGCCTTGTACACAATTGTACAACCTTGTACACACTTGTACAACCTTGTACACACTTGTACAACCTTGTACACAATTGTACAGCCTTGTACACACTTGTACAGCCTTGTACACAATTGTACAACCTTGTACACACTTGTACAACCTTGTACACACTTGTACAACCTTGTACACAATTGTACAGCCTTGTACACACTTGTACAACCTTGTACACACTTGTACATCCTCGTAAAAACTTGTACACCTTTGTACACACTTGTACAACCTTGTACAACCTTGTACACACTTGTACAGCCTTGTACAACCTTGTACACACTTGTAGAGCCTTGTAAAAACTTGTACACCCTTGTACACACATGTACAACCTTGTACACAACTTGTACAACCTTGTACACACTTGTACAACCTTGTAAAACTTGTACACATTTGTACACACTTGTACACCCTTGTACACACTTGTACAACCTTGTACAAACTTATACAATCTTGTACACACTTGTACAGCCCAGTACACACTTGTACAATCTTGTACAAACTTGTACTCCCTTGTACAAACTTGTACAACCTTGTACACAATTGTAAAACCTTGTACACACTTGTACAACCTTGTACAAACTTGTACACACTTGTACAAACTTTTACATCCTTGTACACATTTGTACACCCTTGTACACACTTGTACAACCTTGTACAACCTTGTACAAACCTGTACACCCTTGTACACACTTGTACAAGCTTGTACACGATTGTACACCCTTGTACACACTTGTGCACCCTTGTACAAACTTGTACATCCATGTACACACTTGTACAACCTTGTACAAACTTGTACAAACTTGTACATCCTTGTACACGATTGTTCACCCTTGTACACACTTGTACAACCTTGTACACACTTGTACAACCTGAAACACAATTGTACAACCATGTACACACTTGTACAACCTTGTACACACTTGGACAACCTTATACACACTTGTACAACCTTGTACACACTTGTACAACCTTGTACACACTTGTACAGCCTTGTACACAATTGTACAACCTTGTACACACTTGTACAACCTTGTACACACTTGTACAACCTTGTACACAATTGTACAGCCTTGTACACACTTGTACAACCTTGTACACACTTGTACAGCCTTGTACAAAATTGTACAACCTTGTACACACTTGTACAGCCTTGTACACAATTGTACAACCTTGTACACACTTGTACAACCTTGTACACCCTTGTACAAACTTTTACACATCGTACACACTTGTACACCCTTGTACAAACTTGTACATCCTTGTACACACTTGTACAACCTTGTACACACTTGTACAATCTTGTACACACTTGTACAGCCTTGTACACAATTGTACAACCTTGTACACACTTGTACAGCCTTGTACACAATTGTACAACCTTGTACACACTTGTACAACCTTGTACACCCTTGTACACACTTTTACTTATCGTACACACTTGTACACCCTTGTACAAACTTGTACATCCTTGTACACACTTGTACAACCTTGTACAAACTTGTACAAACTTGTACATCCTTGTACACGATTTTACACCCTTGTACACGTTTGTACAACCTTGTAAAAACTTGTACAATCTTGTACACACTTGTACACCCTTGTACACACTTGTACAAGCTTGTACACACTTGTACAACCTTGTACACACTTGTACACCCTTGTACACACATGTACAACCTTGTACACAACTTGTACAACATTGTACACACTTGTACAACCTTGTAAAACTTGTACACCCTTGTACAAACTTGTACACCCCTGTTTACACTTGTACACATTTGTACACACTTGTACACCCTTGTACACACTTGTACAACCTTGTACAAACTTATACAATCTTGTACACACTTGTACAACCCAGTACACAACTTGTACAACCTTGTACACACTTGTACAACCTTGTAAAACTTGTACACCCTTGTACAAACTTGTACACCCCTGAACACACTTGTACACATTTGTACACACTTGTACACCCTTGTACACACTTGTACAACCTTGTACAAACTTATACAATCTTGTACACACTTGTACAACCCAGTACACACTTGTACAATCTTGTACAAACTTGTACATCCTTGTACACGATTGTACACCCTTGTACACACTTGTACAACCTTGTACACACTTGTACAACCTTGTACACAATTGTACAACCTTGTACACACTTGTACAACCTTGTACACACTTGCACAACTTTGTACACACTTGTACAGTCTTGTACACAATTGTACAACCTTGTACACACTTGTAAAACCTTGTACACACTTGTACAACCTTGTACACAATTGTACAGCCTTGTACACACTTGTACAACCTTGTACACACTTGTACAGCCTTGTACACAATTGTACAACCTTTTACACACTTGTACAACCTTGTACACACTTGTACAACCTTGTACACAATTGTACAGCCTTGTACACACTTGTACAACCTTGTACACACTTGTACAACCTTGTAAAAAGTTGTACACCCTTGTACACACTTGTACAACCTTGTACAACCTTGTACACACTTGTACAGCCTTGTACACAATTGTACATACTTGTACACACTTGTACAACCTTGTACACAATTGTACAACCTCGTACACACTTATACAACCTTGTACACACTTGTACAACCTTGTACACACTTGTACAACCTTGTACACACTTGTACAACCTTGTACACACTTGTACAACCTTGTACACACTTGTACAACCTTGTACACACTTGTACAACCTTTTACACACTTGTACAGCCTTGTACACAATTGTACAACCTTGTACACAATTGTACAACCTTGTACACACTTTTACAGCCTTGTACACAATTGTACAACCTTGTACACACTTGTACAACCTTGTACACCCTTGTACACACTTTTACTTATCGTACACACTTGTACACCCTTGTACAAACTTGTACAACCTTGTACACAATTGTACAGCCTTGTACACACTTGTACATCCTTGTACACACTTGTACAGCCTTGTACAAAATTGTACAACCTTGTACACACTTGTACAGCCTTGTACACAATTGTACAACCTTGTACACACTTGTACAAACTTGTACACCCTTGTACAAACTTTTACACATCGTACACACTTGTACAGCCCTTGTACAAACTTGTACATCCTTGTACACACTTGTACAACCTTGTACACACTTGTACATCCTTGTACACAATTGTACACCCTTGTACACACTTGTACAACCTTGTACACACTATTACAACCTTGAACACACTTGTACAGCCTTGTACACAATTGTACAACCTTGTACACACTTGTACAACCTTGTACACACTTGTACAACCTTGTACACAATAGTACAGCCTTGTACACACTTGTACAACCTTGTACACACTTGTACAGCCTTGTACACAATTGTACAACCTTGTACACACTTGTACAACCTTGTACACACTTGTACAGCCTTGTACACAATTGTAAAACCTTGTACACACTTGTACAACCTTGTACACCCTTGTACACACTTTTACTTATCGTACACACTTGTACACCCTTGTACAAACTTGTACATCCTTGTACACACTTGTACAACCTTGTACAAACTTGTACAAACTTGTACATCCTTGTACACGATTTTACACCCTTGTACACACTTGTACAACCTTGTACACACTTGTACAACCTTGTACACACTTGTACAACCTTGTACACACTTGTACAACCTTGTACACACTTGTACAACCTTGTACACACTTGTACAACCTTGTACACACTTGTACAACCTTTTACACACTTGTACAACCTTGTACACACTTGTACAACCTTGTACACACTTGTACAACCTTGTACACACTTGTACAACCTTGTACACACTTGTACAACTTTGTACACACTTGTACAACCTTGTACACACTTGTACAACCATGTAAAAACTTGTACAACCTTGTACACACTTGTACACCCTTGTACACACTTGTACAAGCTTGTACACACTTGTACAACCTTGTACACACTTGTACACCCTTGTACACACTTGTACAACCTTTTACAAACTTGTACACACTTGTACAAACTTGTACATTATTGTACATACTTGTACACCCTTGTACACACTTGTACAACCTTGTACAAACCTGTACACCCTTGTACACACTTGTACAAGCTTGTACACACTTGTACAAGCTTGTACACACTTGTACACCCTTGTTCAAACTTGTGCACCCTTGTACACCTTTGTACACCCTTGTACACATTTGTACAACCTTGTACAAACTTGTACACACTTGTACAAACTTGTACACACTTGTACAACCTTGTACAAACTTGTACAACCTTGTACACACTTGTACAACCTTGTACACACTTGTACAAGCTTGTACACACTTGTACAAGTTGTACACACTTGTACAACCTTGTATACACTTGTACAACCTTGTACACACTTGTACAACCTTGTACAAACTTGTACACACTTGTACAACCTTTTCATCCTTGTACACATTTGTACACCCTTGTACACACTTGTACAACCTTGTACAAACCTGTACACCCTTGTACACACTTGTACAAGCTTGTACACGATTGTACACCCTTGTACACACTTGTGCACCCTTGTACACACTTGCACACCCTTGTACACACTTGTACAACCTTGTACAAACTTGTACACACTTGTACAACATTGTACAAACCTGTTCACCCTTGTACACACTTGTACAACCTTGTACACACTTGTACAACCTTGTACCCCCTGTTACAACCTTGTACACACTTGTACAACCTTGTACACACTTGTACAGCCTTGTACACAATTGTACACCCATGTACACAATTTAAAAACTTGTACACACTTGTACAACCTTGTACACACTTGTACAACCTTGTACACACTTGTACAACCTTGTACACACTTGTACAACCTTGTACACACTTGTACAACCTTGTACAAACTTGTACAAACTTGTACACACTTGTACACCCTTGTACACACTTGTAAAAGCTTGTACACACTTGTACAACCTTGTACACACTTGTACAACCTTGTACACAATTGTATAACCTTGTACACTTTTGTACAACCTTGTACAAACTTGTACAAACTTGTACACACTTGTACACCCTTGTACACACTTGTAAAAGCTTGTACACACTTGTACAACCTTGTACACACTTGTACACCCTTGTACACACTTGTACAACCTTGTACACACTTGTACAACCTTGTACACAATTGTACAACCTTGTACACACTTGTACAACCTTGTACACACTTGTACAACCTTGTACACACTTGTACAGCCTTGTACACAATTGTACAACCTTGTACACACTTGTACAACCTTGTACACACTTGTACAACCTTGTACACAATTGTACAGCCTTGAACACACTTGTACAACCTTGTACACACTTGTACAGCCTTGTACAAAATTGTACAACCTTGTACACACTTGTACAGCCTTGTACACAATTGTACAACCTTGTACACACTTGTACAAACTTGTACACCCTTGTACAAACTTTTACACATCGTACACACTTGTACAGCCCTTGTACAAACTTGTACAGCCTTGTACACACTTGTACAACCTTGTAAAAACTTGTACAACCTTGTACACACTTGTACACCCTTGTACACACTTGTACAAGCTTGTACACACTTGTACAAGCTTGTACACACTTGTACAAGCTTGTACACACTTGTACAACCTTGTACACACTTGTACAACCTTGTACACACTTGTACAACCTTGTACACACTTGTACAACCTTGTACACACTTGTACAACCTTGTACACACTTGTACAACCTTGTACACACTTGTACAACCTTGTACACAATTGTACAACCTTGTACACACTTGTACAACCTTGTACACACTTGTACAACCTTGAACACACTTGTACAGCCTTGTACACAATTGTACAACCTTGTACACACTTGTACAACCTTGTACACACTTGTACAACCTTGTACACAATTGTACAGCCTTGTACACACTTGTACAGCCTTGTACACAATTGTACAACCTTGTACACACTTGTACAACCTTGTACACACTTGTACAACCTTGTACACAATTGTACAGCCTTGTACACACTTGTACAACCTTGTACACACTTGTACATCCTCGTAAAAACTTGTACACCTTTGTACACACTTGTACAACCTTGTACAACCTTGTACACACTTGTACAGCCTTGTACAACCTTGTACACACTTGTAGAGCCTTGTAAAAACTTGTACACCCTTGTACACACATGTACAACCTTGTACACAACTTGTACAACCTTGTACACACTTGTACAACCTTGTAAAACTTGTACACATTTGTACACACTTGTACACCCTTGTACACACTTGTACAACCTTGTACAAACTTATACAATCTTGTACACACTTGTACAGCCCAGTACACACTTGTACAATCTTGTACAAACTTGTACTCCCTTGTACAAACTTGTACAACCTTGTACACAATTGTAAAACCTTGTACACACTTGTACAACCTTGTACAAACTTGTACACACTTGTACAAACTTTTACATCCTTGTACACATTTGTACACCCTTGTACACACTTGTACAACCTTGTACAACCTTGTACAAACCTGTACACCCTTGTACACACTTGTACAAGCTTGTACACGATTGTACACCCTTGTACACACTTGTGCACCCTTGTACAAACTTGTACATCCATGTACACACTTGTACAACCTTGTACAAACTTGTACAAACTTGTACATCCTTGTACACGATTGTTCACCCTTGTACACACTTGTACAACCTTGTACACACTTGTACAACCTGAAACACAATTGTACAACCTTGTACACACTTGTACAACCTTGTACACACTTGGACAACCTTATACACACTTGTACAACCTTGTACACACTTGTACAACCTTGTACACACTTGTACAGCCTTGTACACAATTGTACAACCTTGTACACACTTGTACAACCTTGTACACACTTGTACAACCTTGTACACAATTGTACAGCCTTGTACACACTTGTACAACCTTGTACACACTTGTACAGCCTTGTACAAAATTGTACAACCTTGTACACACTTGTACAGCCTTGTACACAATTGTACAACCTTGTACACACTTGTACAACCTTGTACACCCTTGTACAAACTTTTACACATCGTACACACTTGTACACCCTTGTACAAACTTGTACATCCTTGTACACACTTGTACAACCTTGTACACACTTGTACAATCTTGTACACACTTGTACAGCCTTGTACACAATTGTACAACCTTGTACACACTTGTACAGCCTTGTACACAATTGTACAACCTTGTACACACTTGTACAACCTTGTACACCCTTGTACACACTTTTACTTATCGTACACACTTGTACACCCTTGTACAAACTTGTACATCCTTGTACACACTTGTACAACCTTGTACAAACTTGTACAAACTTGTACATCCTTGTACACGATTTTACACCCTTGTACACGTTTGTACAACCTTGTAAAAACTTGTACAATCTTGTACACACTTGTACACCCTTGTACACACTTGTACAAGCTTGTACACACTTGTACAACCTTGTACACACTTGTACACCCTTGTACACACATGTACAACCTTGTACACAACTTGTACAACATTGTACACACTTGTACAACCTTGTAAAACTTGTACACCCTTGTACAAACTTGTACACCCCTGTTTACACTTGTACACATTTGTACACACTTGTACACCCTTGTACACACTTGTACAACCTTGTACAAACTTATACAATCTTGTACACACTTGTACAACCCAGTACACAACTTGTACAACCTTGTACACACTTGTACAACCTTGTAAAACTTGTACACCCTTGTACAAACTTGTACACCCCTGAACACACTTGTACACATTTGTACACACTTGTACACCCTTGTACACACTTGTACAACCTTGTACAAACTTATACAATCTTGTACACACTTGTACAACCCAGTACACACTTGTACAATCTTGTACAAACTTGTACATCCTTGTACACGATTGTACACCCTTGTACACACTTGTACAACCTTGTACACACTTGTACAACCTTGTACACAATTGTACAACCTTGTACACACTTGTACAACCTTGTACACACTTGCACAACTTTGTACACACTTGTACAGTCTTGTACACAATTGTACAACCTTGTACACACTTGTAAAACCTTGTACACACTTGTACAACCTTGTACACAATTGTACAGCCTTGTACACACTTGTACAACCTTGTACACACTTGTACAGCCTTGTACACAATTGTACAACCTTTTACACACTTGTACAACCTTGTACACACTTGTACAACCTTGTACACAATTGTACAGCCTTGTACACACTTGTACAACCTTGTACACACTTGTACAACCTTGTAAAAAGTTGTACACCCTTGTACACACTTGTACAACCTTGTACAACCTTGTACACACTTGTACAGCCTTGTACACAATTGTACATACTTGTACACACTTGTACAACCTTGTACACAATTGTACAACCTCGTACACACTTATACAACCTTGTACACACTTGTACAACCTTGTACACACTTGTACAACCTTGTACACACTTGTACAACCTTGTACACACTTGTACAACCTTGTACACACTTGTACAACCTTGTACACACTTGTACAACCTTTTACACACTTGTACAGCCTTGTACACAATTGTACAACCTTGTACACAATTGTACAACCTTGTACACACTTTTACAGCCTTGTACACAATTGTACAACCTTGTACACACTTGTACAACCTTGTACACCCTTGTACACACTTTTACTTATCGTACACACTTGTACACCCTTGTACAAACTTGTACAACCTTGTACACAATTGTACAGCCTTGTACACACTTGTACATCCTTGTACACACTTGTACAGCCTTGTACAAAATTGTACAACCTTGTACACACTTGTACAGCCTTGTACACAATTGTACAACCTTGTACACACTTGTACAAACTTGTACACCCTTGTACAAACTTTTACACATCGTACACACTTGTACAGCCCTTGTACAAACTTGTACATCCTTGTACACACTTGTACAACCTTGTACACACTTGTACATCCTTGTACACAATTGTACACCCTTGTACACACTTGTACAACCTTGTACACACTATTACAACCTTGAACACACTTGTACAGCCTTGTACACAATTGTACAACCTTGTACACACTTGTACAACCTTGTACACACTTGTACAACCTTGTACACAATAGTACAGCCTTGTACACACTTGTACAACCTTGTACACACTTGTACAGCCTTGTACACAATTGTACAACCTTGTACACACTTGTACAACCTTGTACACACTTGTACAGCCTTGTACACAATTGTAAAACCTTGTACACACTTGTACAACCTTGTACACCCTTGTACACACTTTTACTTATCGTACACACTTGTACACCCTTGTACAAACTTGTACATCCTTGTACACACTTGTACAACCTTGTACAAACTTGTACAAACTTGTACATCCTTGTACACGATTTTACACCCTTGTACACACTTGTACAACCTTGTACACACTTGTACAACCTTGTACACACTTGTACAACCTTGTACACACTTGTACAACCTTGTACACACTTGTACAACCTTGTACACACTTGTACAACCTTGTACACACTTGTACAACCTTTTACACACTTGTACAACCTTGTACACACTTGTACAACCTTGTACACACTTGTACAACCTTGTACACACTTGTACAACCTTGTACACACTTGTACAACTTTGTACACACTTGTACAACCTTGTACACACTTGTACAACCATGTAAAAACTTGTACAACCTTGTACACACTTGTACACCCTTGTACACACTTGTACAAGCTTGTACACACTTGTACAACCTTGTACACACTTGTACACCCTTGTACACACTTGTACACCCTTGTACACACTTGTACAACCTTTTACAAACTTGTACACACTTGTACAAACTTGTACATTATTGTACATACTTGTACACCCTTGTACACACTTGTACAACCTTGTACAAACCTGTACACCCTTGTACACACTTGTACAAGCTTGTACACACTTGTACAAGCTTGTACACACTTGTACACCCTTGTTCAAACTTGTGCACCCTTGTACACCTTTGTACACCCTTGTACACATTTGTACAACCTTGTACAAACTTGTACACACTTGTACAAACTTGTACACACTTGTACAACCTTGTACAAACTTGTACAACCTTGTACACACTTGTACAACCTTGTACACACTTGTACAAGCTTGTACACACTTGTACAAGTTGTACACACTTGTACAACCTTGTATACACTTGTACAACCTTGTACACACTTGTACAACCTTGTACAAACTTGTACACACTTGTACAACCTTTTCATCCTTGTACACATTTGTACACCCTTGTACACACTTGTACAACCTTGTACAAACCTGTACACCCTTGTACACACTTGTACAAGCTTGTACACGATTGTACACCCTTGTACACACTTGTGCACCCTTGTACACACTTGCACACCCTTGTACACACTTGTACAACCTTGTACAAACTTGTACACACTTGTACAACATTGTACAAACCTGTTCACCCTTGTACACACTTGTACAACCTTGTACACACTTGTACAACCTTGTACCCCCTGTTACAACCTTGTACACACTTGTACAACCTTGTACACACTTGTACAGCCTTGTACACAATTGTACACCCATGTACACAATTTAAAAACTTGTACACACTTGTACAACCTTGTACACACTTGTACAACCTTGTACACACTTGTACAACCTTGTACACACTTGTACAACCTTGTACACACTTGTACAACCTTGTACAAACTTGTACAAACTTGTACACACTTGTACACCCTTGTACACACTTGTAAAAGCTTGTACACACTTGTACAACCTTGTACACACTTGTACAACCTTGTACACAATTGTATAACCTTGTACACTTTTGTACAACCTTGTACAAACTTGTACAAACTTGTACACACTTGTACACCCTTGTACACACTTGTAAAAGCTTGTACACACTTGTACAACCTTGTACACACTTGTACACCCTTGTACACACTTGTACAACCTTGTACACACTTGTACAACCTTGTACACAATTGTACAACCTTGTACACACTTGTACAACCTTGTACACACTTGTACAACCTTGTACACACTTGTACAGCCTTGTACACAATTGTACAACCTTGTACACACTTGTACAACCTTGTACACACTTGTACAACCTTGTACACAATTGTACAGCCTTGAACACACTTGTACAACCTTGTACACACTTGTACAGCCTTGTACAAAATTGTACAACCTTGTACACACTTGTACAGCCTTGTACACAATTGTACAACCTTGTACACACTTGTACAAACTTGTACACCCTTGTACAAACTTTTACACATCGTACACACTTGTACAGCCCTTGTACAAACTTGTACATCCTTGTACACACTTGTACAACCTTGTACACACTTGTACATCCTTGTACACAATTGTACACCCTTGTACACACTTGTACAACCTTGTACACACTTGTACAACCTTGAACACACTTGTACAGCCTTGTACACAATTGTACAACCTTGTACACACTTGTACAACCTTGTACACACTTGTACAACCTTGTACACAATTGTACAGCCTTGTACACACTTGTACAACCTTGTACACACTTGTACAGCCTTGTACACAATTGTACAACCTTGTACACACTTGTACAACCTTGTACACACTTGTACAACCTTGTACACAATTGTACAGCCTTGTACACACTTGTACAACCTTGTACACACTTGTACAACCTTGTAAAAACTTGTACACCCTTGTACACACTTTTACAACCTTGTACAACCTTGTACACACTTGTACAGCCTTGTACAACCTTGTACAACCTTGTACACACTTGTACAGCCTTGTAAAAACTTGTACACCCTTGTACACACATGTACAACCTTGTACACAACTTGTACAACCTTGTACACACTTGTACAACCTTGTAAAACTTGTACACATTTGTACACACTTGTACACCCTTGTACACACTTGTACAACCTTGTACAAACTTATACAATCTTGTACACACTTGTACAACCCAGTACACACTTGTACAATCTTGTACAAACTTGTACTCCCTTGTACAAACTTGTACATCCTTGTACACACTTGTACAACCTTGTACAAACTTGTACAAACTTGTACAAACTTGTACATCCTTGTACACGATTGTACACCCTTGTACACACTTGTACAACCTTGTACACACTTGTACAACCTGACACACTATTGTACAACCTTGTAAACACTTGTACAACCTTGTACACACTTGTACAACCTTGTACACACTTGTACAGCCTTGTACACAATTGTACAACCTTGTACACACTTGTACAACCTTGTTTACACTTGTACAACCTTGTACACAATTGTACAGCCTTGTACACAATTGTACAACCTTGTACACACTTGTACAGCCTTGTACACACTTGTACAGCCTTGTACAAAATTGTACAGCCTTGTACACATTTGTACAACCTTGTACACACTTGTACAACCTTGTACACCCTTGTAC
>NW_026543550.1:0-24917 GCF_028750875.1 Macrosteles quadrilineatus
ACTTTTGAATAATGTTTTTGTTATTAATAATACATATATACTAATATTATAGAAAGGATAATATACAAATAAATATATATAAATGTTTTTGATCATAATATAAATACATATTTTATAATATTTTTATAATAATAATTATATATGAATGAACACTTTTTAATAATGTTTTTGTTATTAATAATACATATATAATAATATTATAATAAGGATAATATGCAAATAAATATTCACAGGTTTTTTTATCATAATATAAATACATATTTTAAAGTTTTTTATAATAATAATAATATATGAATGAACACTTTTTAGTAATGTTTTTGTAATTAATAATACAAATATAATAATATTATAGAAACGATAATATGCAAATAAATATTGACAGGTTTTTTTGATCATAATATAAATACATAGTTTAAAGTTTTTTTATAATTATAATTATATATGAATGAACACTTTTTAATAATGTTTTTGTTATTAATAATACATATATAATAATATTATAGGAAGGATAATATACAAATAAATATAGGTATATAAATGTTTTTGATCATAATATAAATACATATTTTATAATATTTTTATAATAATAATTATATATGAATGAACACTTTTTAATGATGTTTTTGTAATTAATAATACATATATAATAATATTATAGGAAGGATAATATGCAAATAAATATTCACAGTTTTTTTTATCATAATATAAATACATATTTAAAAGTTTTTTATAATAATAATTATATATGAATGAACACTTTTTAGTAATGTTTTTGTAATTAATAATACAAATATAATAATATTATAGAAACGATAATATGAAAATAAATATTGACAGGTTTTTTTGATCATAATATAAATACATAGTTTAAAGTTTTTTTATAATTATAATTATATATGAATGAACACTTTTTAATAATGTTTTTGTTATGAATAATACATATATAATAATATTATAGGAAGGATAATATACAAATAAATATATAAAAATGTTTTTGATCATAATATAAATACATATTTTATAATATTTTTATAATTATAATTATATATGAATGAACACTTTTTAATAATGTTTTTAATAATAATAATACATATATATTAATATTATAGTAAGGATAATATGCAATTAAATATTGACAGGTTTTTTTATCATAATATAAATACATATTTTATAATTTTTATATAAAAATAATTATATATGAATGAACACTTTTTAATGATGTTTTTGTTATTAATAATACATATATAATAATATTATAGGAAGGATAATATACAAATAAATATATATAAATGTTTTGATCATAATATAAATACATATTTTATAATATTTTTATAATAATAATTATATATGAATGAACACTTTTTAATGATGTTTTTGTAATTAATAATACATATATAATAATATTATAGGAAGGATAATATGCATATAAATATTCACAGTTTTTTTTTATCATAATATAAATACATATTTAAAAGTTTTTTATAATAATAATTATATATGAATGAACACTTTTTAGTAATGTTTTTGTAATTAATAATACAAATATAATAATATTATAGAAACGATAATATGAAAATAAATATTGACAGGTTTTTTTTATCATAATATAAATACATAGTTTAAAGTTTTTTTATAATTATAATTATATATGAATGAACACTTTTTAATAATGTTTTTGTTATGAATAATACATATATAATAATATTATAGGAAGGATAATATACAAATAAATATATAAAAATGTTTTTGATCATAATATAAATACATATTTTATAATAATTTATAATTATAATTATATATGAATGAACACTTTTTAATAATGTTTTTAATAATAATAATACATATATATTAATATTATAGTAAGGATAATATGCAATTAAATATTGACAGGTTTTTTTTATCATAATATAAATACATATTTTAAAGTTTTTTATAATAATAATTATATATGAATGAACACTTTTTAGTAATGTTTTTGTAATTAATAATACAAATATAATAATATTATAGAAACGATAATATGCAAATAGATATTGACAGGTTTTTTTGAACATAATATAAATACATAGTTTAAAGTTTTTTTATAATAATAATTATATATGAATGAACACTTTTTAGTAATGTTTTTGTAATTAATAATACAAATATAATAATATTATAGAAACAATAATATGCAAATAAATATTGACAGGTTTTTTGATCATAATATAAATACATAGTTTAAAGTTTTTTTATAATTATAATTATATATGAATGAACACTTTTTAATAATGTTTTTGTTATGAATAATACATATATAATAATATTATAGAAAGGATAATATACAAATAAATATATATAAATGTTTTTGATCATAATATAAATACATATTTTATAATATTTTTATAATAATAATAATATATGAATGAACACTTTTTAATAATGTTTTTGTTATTAATAATACATATATAATAATATTATAGGAAGGATAATATACAAATAAATATATATAAATGTTTTTGATCATAATATAAATACATATTTTATAATCTTTTCATAATAATAATTATATATGAATGAACACTTTTTAATAATGTTTTTGTTATTAATAATACATATATAATAATATTATAGGAAGGATAATATACAAATAAATATATATAAATGTTTTTGATCATAATATAAATACATATTTTATAATATTTTTATAATAATAATTATATATGAATGAACACTTTTTAATGATGTTTTTGTAATTAATAATACATATATAATAATATTATAGGAAGGATAATATGCAAATAAATATTCACAGTTTTTTTTTATCATAATATAAATACATATTTAAAAGTTTTTTATAATAATAATTATATATGAATGAACACTTTTTAGTAATGTTTTTGTAATTAATAATACAAATATAATAATATTATAGAAACGATAATATGAAAATAAATATTGACAGGTTTTTTCGATCATAATATAAATACATAGTTTAAAGTTTTTTTATAATTATAATTATATATGAATGAACACTTTTTAATAATGTTTTTGTTATGAATAATACATATATAATAATATTATAGGAAGGATAATATACAAATAAATATATAAAAATGTTTTTGATCATAATATAAATACATATTTTATAATATTTTTATAATTATAATTATATATGAATGAACACTTTTTAATAATGTTTTTAATAATAATAATACATATATATTAATATTATAGTAAGGATAATATGCAATTAAATATTGACAGGTTTTTTTTTATCATAATATAAATACATATTTTATAATTTTTATATAAAAATAATTATATATGAATGAACACTTTTTAATGATGTTTTTGTTATTAATAATACATATATAATAATATTATAGGAAGGATAATATACAAATTAATATATATAAATGTTTTTGATCATAATATAAATACATATTTTATAATATTTTTATAATAATAATTATATATGAGTGAACACTTTTGAATAATGTTTTTGTTATTAATAATACATATATAATAATATTATAGGAAGGATAATATACAAATAAATATATATAAATGTTTTTGATCATAATATAAATACATATTTTATAATATTTTTATAATAATAATTATATATGAATGAACACCTTTTAATAATGTTTTTGTTATTAATAATACATATATAATAATATTATAGGAAGGATAATATGCAAATAAATATTCACAGGTTTTTTATCATAATATAAATACATATTTTAAAGTTTTTTATAATAATAATAATATATGAATGAACACTTTTTAGTAATGTTTTTGTAATTAATAATCCAAATATAATAATATTATAGAAACGATAATATGCAAATAAATATTGACAGGTTTTTTTGATCATAATATAAATACATAGTTTAAAGTTTTTTTATAATTATAATTATATATGAATGAACACTTTTTAATAATGTTATTGTTATGAATAATACATATATAATAATATTATAGGAAGGATAATATACAAATAAATATATATAAATGTTTTTGATCATAATATAAATACATATTTTATAATAATTTTATAATAATAATAATATATGAATGAACACTTTTTAATAATGTTTTTGTTATTAATAATACAAATATAATAATATTATAGAAACGATAATATGCAAATAAATATTGACAGGTTTTTTTGATCATAATATAAATACATAGTTTAAAGTTTTTTTATAATTATAATTATATATGAATGAACACTTTTTAATAATGTTTTTGTTATGAATAATACATATATAATAATATTATAGGAAGGATAATATACAAATAAATATATATAAATGTTTTTGATCATAATATAAATACATATTTTATAATAATTTTATAATAATAATAATATATGAATGAACACTTTTTAATAATGTTTTTGTTATTAATAAAACATATATAATAATATTATAGGAAGGATAATATACAAATAAATATATAAAAATGTTTTTGATCATAATATAAATACATATTTTATAATATTTTTATAATAATAATTATATATGAATGAACACTTTTTAATAATGTTTTTGTTATTAATAATACATATATAATAATATTATAGGAAGGATAATATGCAAATAAATATTCACAGGTTTTTTTATCATAATATAAATACATATTTTAAAGTTTTTTATAATAATAATAATATATGAATGAACACTTTTAGTAATGTTTTTGTAATTAATAATACAAATATAATAATATTATAGAAACGATAATATGCAAATAAATATTGACAGGTTTTTTTGATCATAATATAAATACATAGTTTAAAGTTTTTTTATAATAATAATTATATATGAATGAACACTTTTTAGTAATGTTTTTGTAATTAATAATAATTTAATTGCATATTATCCTTACTATAATATTAATATATATGTATTATTATTATTAAAAACATTATTAAAAAGTGTACATTCATATATAATTATAATTATACAAATATTTTAAAATATGTATTTATATTATGATCAAAAACATTTTTATATATTTATTTGTATATTATCCTTCCTATAATATTATTATATATGTATTATTCATAACAAAAACATTATTAAAAAGTGTTCATTCATGTATAATTATAATTATAAAAAAACTTTAAACTATGTATTTATATTATGATAAAAAAAACCTGTCAATATTTATTTTCATATTATCGTTTCTATAATATTATTATATTTGTATTATTAATTACAAAAACATTACTAAAAAGTGTTCATTCATATATAATTATTATTATAAAAAACTTTTAAATATGTATTTATATTATGATAAAAAAAAAACTGTGAATATTTATTTGCATATTATCCTTCCTATAATATTATTATATATGTATTATTTATTACAAAAACATCATTAAAAAGTGTTCATTCATATATAATTATTATTATAAAAATATTATAAAATATGTATTTATATTATGATCAAAAACATTTATATATATTTATTTGTATATTATCCTTCCTATAATATTATTATATATGTATTATTAATAACAAAAACATTATTAAAAAGTGTTCATTCATATATAATTATTATTATAAAAATATTATAAAATATGTATTTATATTATGATCAAAAACATTTATATATATTTATTTGTATATTATCCTTCCTATAATATTATTGTATATGTATTATTTATTACAAAAACATCATTAAAAAGTGTTCATTCATATATAATTATTATTATAAAAATATTATAAAATATGTATTTATATTATGATCAAAAACATTTATATATATTTATTTGTATATTATCCTTCCTATAATATTATTATATATGTATTATTAATAACAAAAACATTATTAAAAAGTGTTCATTCATATATAATTATTATTATAAAAATATTATAAAATATGTATTTATATTATGATCAAAAACATTTATATATATTTATTTGTATATTATCCTTCCTATAATATTATTATATATGTATTATTCATAACAAAAACATTATTAAAAAGTGTTCATTCATATATTATTATTATTGTAAAAATATTATAAAATATGTATTTATATTATGATCAAAAACATTTATATATATTTATTTGTATATTATCCTTCCTATAATATTATTATATATGTATTATTTATAACAAAAACATTATTAAAAAGTGTTCATTCATATATAATTATAATTATAAAAAAAACTTTAAACTATGTATTTATATTATGATCAAAAAAACCTGTCAATATTTATTTGCATATTATCGTTTCTATAATATTATTATATTTGTATTATTAATTACAAAAACATTACTAAAAAGTGTTCATTCATATATAATTATTATTATAAAAAAACTTTAAACTATGTATTTATATTATGATCAAAAAAACCTGTCAATATTTATTTGCATATTATCGTTTCTATAATATTATTATATTTGTATTATTAATTACAAAAACATTACTAAAAAGTGTTCATTCATATATTATTATTATTATAAAAAACTTTAAAATATGTATTTATATTATGATAAAAAAACCTGTGAATATTTATTTGCATATTATCCTTCCTATAATATTATTATATATGTATTATTAATAACAAAAACATTATTAAAAAGTGTTCATTCATATATAATTATTAATATAAAAATATTATAAAATATGTATTTATATTATGATCAAAAACATTTTTATATATTTATTTGTATATTATCCTTCCTATAATATTATTATATATGTATTATTAATAACAAAAACATTATTAAAAAGTGTTCATTCATATATTATTATTATTATAAAATTATTATAAAATATGTATTTATATTATGATCAAAAACATTTATATATATTTATTTGTATATTATCCTTCCAAAAAAACCTGTCAATATTTATTTGCATATTATCGTTTCTATAATATTATTATATTTGTATTATTAATTACAAAAACATTACTAAAAAGTGTTCATTCATATATAATTATTATTATAAAAAAACTTTAAACTATGTATTTATATTATGATCAAAAAAACCTGTCAATATTTATTTGCATATTATCGTTTCTATAATATTATTATATATGTATTATTAATAACAAAAACATTATTAAAAAGTGTTCATTCATATATTATTATTATTATAAAATTATTATAAAGTATGTATTTATATTATGATCAAAAACATTTATATATATTTATTTGTATATTATCCTTCATATAATATTATTATATATGTATTATTTATAACAAAAACATTATTAAAAAGTGTTCATTCATATATAATTATAATTATAAAAAAACTTTAAACTATGTATTTATATTATGATCAAAAAAACCTGTCAATATTTATTTGCATATTATCGTTTCTATAATATTATTATATTTGGATTATTAATTACAAAAACATTACTAAAAAGTGTTCATTCATTTATTATTATTATTATAAAAAACTTTAAAATATGTATTTATATTATGATAAAAAAACCTGTGAATATTTATTTGCATATTATCCTTCCTATAATATTATTATATATGTATTATTAATAACAAAAACATTATTAAAAGGTGTTCATTCATATATAATTATTATTATAAAAATATTATAAAATATGTATTTATATTATGATCAAAAACATTTATATATATTTATTTGTATATTATCCTTCCTATAATATTATTATATATGTATTATTAATAACAAAAACATTATTCAAAAGTGTTCATTCATATATAATTATTATTATAAAAATATTATAAAATATGTATTTATATTATGATCAAAAACATTTATATATATTTATTTGTATATTATCCTTCCTATAATATTATTATATATGTATTATTAATAACAAAAACATCATTAAAAAGTGTTCATTCATATATAATTATTTTTATATAAAAATTATATAATATGTATTTATATTATGATAAAAAAAAACTGTCAATATTTAATTGCATATTATCCTTACTATAATATTAATATATATGTATTATTATTATTAAAAACATTATTAAAAAGTTTTCATTCATATATAATTATAATTATAAAAATATTATAAAATATGTATTTATATTATGATCAAAAACATTTTTATATATTTATTTTAATATTATCCTTCCTATAATATTATTATATATGTATTATTCATAACAAAAACATTATTAAAAAGTGTTCATTCATATATAATTATAATTATAAAAAAACTTTAAACTATGTATTTATATTATGATCAAAAAAACCTGTCAATATTTATTTTCATATTATCGTTTCTATAATATTATTATATTTGTATTATTAATTACAAAAACATTACTAAAAAGTGTTCATTCATATATAATTATTATTATAAAAAACTTTTAAATATGTATTTATATTATGATAAAAAAAAACTGTGAATATTTATTTGCATATTATCCTTCCTATAATATTATTATATGTGTATTATTAATAACAAAAACATCATTAAAAAGTGTTCATTCATATATAATTATTATTATAAAAATATTATAAAATATGTATTTATATTATGATCAAAAACATTTATATATATTTATTTGTATATCATCCTTCCTATAATATTATTATATATGTATTATTAATAACAAAAACATCATTAAAAAGTGTTCATTCATATATAATTATTTTTATATAAAAATTATAAAATATGTATTTATATTATGATAAAAAAAAACCTGTCAATATTTAATTGCATATTATCCTTACTATAATATTAATATATATGTATTATTATTATTAAAAACATTATTAAAAAGTGTTCATTCATATATAATTATAATTATAAAAATATTATAAAATATGTATTTATATTATGATCAAAAACATTTTTATATATTTATTTGTATATTATCCTTCCTATAATATTATTATATATGTATAATTCATAACAAAAACATTATTAAAAAGTGTTCATTCATATATAATTATAATTATAAAAAAACTTTAAACTATGTATTTATATTATGATCAAAAAAACCTGTCAATATTTATTTGCATATTATTGTTTCTTTAATATTATTATATTTGTATTATTAATTACAAAAACATTACTAAAAAGTGTTCATTCATATATAATTATTATTATAAAAAGATTTAAAATATGTATTTATATTATGATAAAAAAACCTGTCAATATTTAATTGCATATTATCCTTCCTATAATATTAATATATATGTATTATTATTATTAAAAACATTATTAAAAAGTGTTCATTCATATATAATTATAATTATAAAAAATATTATAAAATATGTATTTATATTATGATCAAAAACATTTATATATATTTATTTGTATATTATCCTTCCTATAATATTATTATATATGTATTATTAATAACAAAAACATTATTAAAAAGTGTTCATTCATATATAATTATTATTATAAAAATATTATAAAATATGTATTTATATTATGATCAGAAACATTTATATATATTTATTTGTATATTATCCTTCCTATAATATTATTATATATGTATTATTAATAACAAAAACATTATTAAAAAGTGTTCATTCATATATAATTATAATTATAAAAATATTATAAAATATGTATTTATATTATGATCAAAAACATTAATATATATTTATTTGTATATTATCCTTCCTATAATATTATTATATATGTATTATTAATAACAAAAACATTATTAAAAAGCGTTCATTCATATAAAATTATTATTATAAAAATATTATAAAATATGTATTTATATTATGATCAAAAACATTTATATATATTTATTTGTATATTATCCTTCCTATAATATTATTATATATGTATTATTAATAACAAAAACATTATTAAAAAGTGTTCATTCATATATTATTATTATTATAAAAATATTATAAAATATGTATTTATATTATGATCAAAAACATTTATATATATTTATTTGTATATTATCCTTTCTATAATATTATTATATATGTATTATTCATAACAAAAACATTATTAAAAAGTGTTCATTCATATATAATTATAATTATAAAAAAACTTTAAACTATGTATTTATATTATGATCAAAAAAACCTGTCAATATTTATTTTCATATTATCGTTTCTATAATATTATTATATTTGTATTATTAATTACAAAAACATTACTAAAAAGTGTTCATTCATATATAATTATTATTATAAAAAACTTTAAAATATGTATTTATATTATGATAAAAAAAACCTGTCAATATTTAATTGCATATTATCCTTACTATAATATTAATATATATGTATTATTATTATTAAAAACATTATTACAAAGTGTTCATTCATATATAATTATAATTATAAAAAAATTATAAAATATGTATTTATATTATGATCAAAAACATTTTTATATATTTATTTGTATATTATCCTTCCTATAATATTATTATATATGTATTATTCATAACAAAAACATTATTAAAAAGTGTTCATTCATATATAATTATAATTATAAAAAAACTTTAAACTATGTATTTATATTATGATCAAAAAAACCTGTCAATATTTATTTTCATATTATCGTTTCTATAATATTATTATATTTGTATTATTAATTACAAAAACATTACTAAAAAGTGTTCATTCATATATAATTATTATTATAAAAAACTTTTAAATATGTATTTATATTATGATAAAAAAAAACTGTGAATATTTATTTGCATATTATCCTTCCTATAATATTATTATATATGTATTATTAATTACAAAAACATCATTAAAAAGTGTTCATTCATATATAATTATTATTATAAAAATATTATAAAATATGTATTTATATTATGATCAAAACATTTATATATATTTATTTGTATATTATCCTTCCTATAATATTATTATATATGTATTATTAATAACAAAAACATCATTAAAAAGTGTTCATTTATATATAATTATTTTTATATAAAAATTATAAAATATGTATTTATATTATGATAAAAAAAACCTGTCAATATTTAATTGCATATTATCCTTACTATAATATTAATATATATGTATTATTATTATTAAAAACATTATTAAAAAGTGTTCATTCATATATAATTATAATTATAAAAATATTATAAAATATGTATTTATATTATGATCAAAAACATTTTTATATATTTATTTGTATATTATCCTTCCTATAATATTATTATATATGTATTATTCATAACAAAAACATTATTAAAAAGTGTTCATTCATATATAATTATAATTATAAAAAAACTTTAAACTATGTATTTATATTATGATCAAAAAAACCTGTCAATATTTATTTTCATATTATCGTTTCTATAATATTATTATATTTGTATTATTAATTACAAAAACATTACTAAAAAGTGTTCATTCATATATAATTATTATTATAAAAAACTTTTAAATATGTATTTATATTATGATAAAAAAAACTGTGAATATTTATTTGCATATTATCCTTCCTATAATATTATTATATATGTATTATTAATTACAAAAACATCATTAAAAAGTGTTCATTCATATATAATTATTATTATAAAAATATTATAAAATATGTATTTATATTATGATCAAAAACATTTATATACCTATATTTATTTGTATATTATCCTTCCTATAATATTATTATATATGTATTATTAATAACAAAAACATTATTAAAAAGTGTTCATTCATATATAATTATTATTATAAAAATATTATAAAATATGTATTTATATTATGATCAAAAACATTTATATATATTTATTTGTATATTATCCTTCCTATAATATTATTATATATGTATTATTCATAACAAAAACATTACTAAAAAGTGTTCATTCATATATTATTATTATTATAAAAATATTATAAAATATGTATTTATATTATGATCAAAAACATTTATATATATTTATTTGTATATTATCCTTCCTATAATATTATTATATATGTATTATTCATAACAAAAACATTATTAAAAAGTGTTCATTCATATATAATTATAATTATAAAAAAACTTTAAACTATGTATTTATATTATGATAAAAAAAACCTGTCAATATTTATTTGCATATTATCGTTTCTATAATATTATTATATTTGTATTATTAATTACAAAAACATTACTAAAAAGTGTTCATTCATATATTATTATTATTATAAAAAACTTTAAAATATGTATTTATATTATGATAAAAAAACCTGTGAATATTTATTTGCATATTATCCTTCCTATAATATTATTATATATGTATTATTAATAACAAAAACATTATTAAAAAGTGTTCATTCATATATAATTATTATTATAAAAATATTATAAAATATGTATTTTTATTATAATCAAAAACATTTATATATATTTATTTGTATATTATCCTTCCTATAATATTAGTATATATGTATTATTCATAACAAAAACATTATTAAAAAGTGTTCATTCATATATTATTATTATTATAAAAATATTTTAAAATATGTATTTATATTATGATCAAAAACATTTATATATATTTATTTGTATATTATCCTTCCTATAATATTATTATATATGTATTATTCATAACAAAAACATTATTAAAAAGTGTTCATTCATATATAATTATAATTATAAAAAAACTTTAAACTATGTATTTATATTATGATCAAAAAAACCTGTCAATATTTATTTGCATATTATCGTTTCTATAATATTATTATATTTGTATTATTAATTACAAAAACATTACTAAAAAGTGTTCATTCATATATAATTATTATTATAAAAAAACTTTAAACTATGTATTTATATTATGATCAAAAAAACCTGTCAATATTTATTTGCATATTATCGTTTCTATAATATTATTATATTTGTATTATTAATAACAAAAACATTATTAAAAAGTGTTCATTCATATATAATTATAATTATAAAAAAACTTTAAACTATGTATTTATATTATGATCAAAAAAACCTGTCAATATTTATTTGCATATTATCGTTTCTATAATATTATTATATTTGTATTATTAATAACAAAAACATTATTAAAAAGTGTTCATTCATATATAATTATTATTATAAAAATATTATATAATATGTATTTATATTATGATCAAAAACATTTATATATATTTATTTGTATATTATCCTTCCTATAATATTATTATATATGTATTATTAATAACAAAAACATTATTAAAAAGTGTTCATTCATATATAATTATTATTATAAAAATATTATAAAATATGTATTTATATTATGATCAAAAACATTTATATATATTTATTTGTATATTATCCTTCCTATAATATTATTATATATGTATTATTCATAACAAAAACATTACTAAAAAGTGTTCATTCATATATTATTATTATTATAAAAATATTATAAAATATGTATTTATATTATGATCAAAAACATTTATATATATTTATTTGTATATTATCCTTCCTATAATATTATTATATATGTATTATTCATAACAAAAACATTATTAAAAAGTGTTCATTCATATATAATTATAATTATAAAAAAACTTTAAACTATGTATTTATATTATGATAAAAAAAACCTGTCAATATTTATTTGCATATTATCGTTTCTATAATATTATTATATTTGTATTATTAATTACAAAAACATTACTAAAAAGTGTTCATTCATATATTATTATTATTATAAAAAACTTTAAAATATGTATTTATATTATGATAAAAAAACCTGTGAATATTTATTTGCATATTATCCTTCCTATAATATTATTATATATGTATTATTAATAACAAAAACATTATTAAAAAGTGTTCATTCATATATAATTATTATTATAAAAATATTATAAAATATGTATTTTTATTATAATCAAAAACATTTATATATATTTATTTGTATATTATCCTTCCTATAATATTAGTATATATGTATTATTCATAACAAAAACATTATTAAAAAGTGTTCATTCATATATTATTATTATTATAAAAATATTATAAAATATGTATTTATATTATGATCAAAATCATTTATATATATTTATTTGTATATTATCCTTCCTATAATATTATTATATATGTATTATTCATAACAAAAACATTATTAAAAAGTGTTCATTCATATATAATTATAATTATAAAAAAACTTTAAACTATGTATTTATATTATGATCAAAAAAACCTGTCAATATTTATTTGCATATTATCGTTTCTATAATATTATTATATTTGTATTATTAATTACAAAAACATTACTAAAAAGTGTTCATTCATATATAATTATTATTATAAAAAAACTTTAAACTATGTATTTATATTATGATCAAAAAAACCTGTCAATATTTATTTGCATATTATCGTTTCTATAATATTATTATATTTGTATTATTAATAACAAAAACATTATTAAAAAGTGTTCATTCATATATAATTATTATTATAAAAATATTATATAATATGTATTTATATTATGATCAAAAACATTTATATATATTTATTTGTATATTATCCTTCCTATAATATTATTATATATGTATTATTAATAACAAAAACATTATTCAAAAGTGTTCATTCATATATAATTATTATTATAAAAATATTATAAAATATGTATTTATATTATGATCAAAAACATTTATATATATTTATTTGTATATTATCCTTCCTATAATATTATTATATATGTATTATTAATAACAAAAACAGCATTAAAAAGTGTTCATTCATATATAATTATTTTTATATAAAAATTATAAAATATGTATTTATATTATGAAAAAAAAACCTGTCAATATTTAATTGCATATTATCCTTACTACAATATTAATATATATGTATTATTATTATTAAAAACATTATTAAAAAGTGTTCATTCATATATAATTATAATTATAAAAAAACTTTAAACTATGTATTTATATTATGATCAAAAAAACTTGTCAATATTTATTTGCATATTATTGTTTCTATAATATTATTATATTTGTATTATTATTTACAAAAACATTACTAAAAAGTGTTCATTCATATATAATTATTATTATAAAAAACTTTAAAATATGTATTTATATTATGATAAAAAAAACCTGTAAATATTTAATTGCATATTATCCTTCCTATAATATTAATATATATGTATTATTATTATTAAAAACATTATTAAAAAGTGTTCATTCATATATAATTATAATTATAAAAATATTATAAAATATGTATTTATATTATGATCAAAAACATTTATATATATTTATTTGTCTATTATCCTTCCTATAATATTATTATATATGTATTATTAATAACAAAAACATTATTCAAAAGTGTTCATTCATATATATATTCATATATTGACAGGTTTTTTTGATCATAATATAAATACATAGTTTAAAGTTTTTTTATAATTATAATTATATATGAATGAACACTTTTTAATAATGTTTTTGTTATGAATAATACATATATAATAATATTATAGGAAGGATAATATACAAATAAATATATATAAATGTTTTTGATCATAATATAAATACATATTTTATAATATTTTTATAATAATAATTATATATGAATGAACACTTTTGAATAATGTTTTTGTTATTAATAATACATATATACTAATATTATAGGAAGGATAATATACAAATAAATATATATAAATGTTTTTGATCATAATAAAAATACATATTTTATAATATTTTTATAATAATAATTATATATGAATGAACACTTTTTAATAATGTTTTTGTTATTAATAATACATATATAATAATATTATAGGAAGGATAATATGCAAATAAATATTCACAGGTTTTTTTATCATAATATAAATACATATTTTAAAGTTTTTTATAAAAATAATAATATATGAATGAACACTTTTTAGTAATGTTTTTGTAATTAATAATACAAATATAATAATATTATAGAAACGATAATATGCAAATAAATATTGACAGGTTTTTTTGATCATAATATAAATACACAGTTTAAAGTTTTTTTATAATTATAATTATATATGAATGAACACTTTTTAATAATGTTTTTGTTATGAATAATACATATATAATAATATTATAGGAAGGATAATATACAAATAAATATATATAAATGTTTTTGATCATAATATAAATACATATTTTATAATATTTTTATAATAATAATTATATATGAATGAACACTTTTGAATAATGTTTTTGTTATTAATAATACATATATAATAATATTATAGGAAGGATAATAGACAAATAAATATATATAAATGTTTTTGATCATAATATAAATACATATTTTATAATATTTTTATAATTATAATTATATATGAATGAACACTTTTTAATAATGTTTTTAATAATAATAATACATATATATTAATATTATAGGAAGGATAATATGCAATTAAATATTGACAGGTTTTTTTTATCATAATATAAATACATATTTTAAAGTTTTTTATAATAATAATTATATATGAATGAACACTTTTTAGTAATGTTTTTGTAAATAATAATACAAATATAATAATATTATAGAAACAATAATATGCAAATAAATATTGACAAGTTTTTTTGATCATAATATAAATACATAGTTTAAAGTTTTTTTATAATTATAATTATATATGAATGAACACTTTTTAATAATGTTTTTGTTATGAATAATACATATATAATAATATTATAGGCAGGATAATATACAAATAAATATATAAAAATGTTTTTGATCATAATATAAATACATATTTTATAATATTTTTATAATTATAATTATATATGAATGAACACTTTTTAGTAATGTTTGTGTAATTAATAATACAAATATAATAATATTATAGAAACGATAATATGCAAATAAATATTGACAGGTTTTTTTGATCATAATATAAATACATAGTTTAAGGTTTTTTTATAATTATAATTATATATGAATGAACACTTTTTAATAATGTTTTTGTTATGAATAATACATATATAATAATATTATAGGAAGGATAATATACAAATAAATATATATAAATGTTTTTGATCATAATATAAATACATATTTTATAATATTTTTATAATAATAATAATATATGAATGAACACTTTTTAGTAATGTTTTTGTTATGAATAATACATATATAATAATATTATAGGAAGGATAATATACAAATAAATATATATAAATGTTTTTGATCATAATATAAATACATATTTTATAATATTTTTATAATAATAATTATATATGAATGAACACTTTTTAATAATGTTTTTGTTATTAATAATACATATATAATAATATTATAGGAAGGATAATATACAAATAAATATAGGTATATAAATGTTTTTGATCATAATATAAATACATATTTTATAATATTTTTATAATAATAATTATATATGAATGAACACTTTTTAATGATGTTTTTGTAATTAATAATACATATATAATAATATTATAGGAAGGATAATATGCAAATAAATATTCACAGTTTTTTTTATCATAATATAAATACATATTTAAAAGTTTTTTATAATAATAATTATATATGAATGAACACTTTTTAGTAATGTTTTTGTAATTAATAATACAAATATAATAATATTATAGAAACGATAATATGAAAATAAATATTGACAGGTTTTTTTGATCATAATATAAATACATAGTTTAAAGTTTTTTTATAATTATAATTATATATGAATGAACACTTTTTAATAATGTTTTTGTTATGAATAATACATATATAATAATATTATAGGAAGGATAATATACAAATAAATATATAAAAATGTTTTTGATCATAATATAAATACATATTTTATAATATTTTTATAATTATAATTATATATGAATGAACACTTTTTAATAATGTTTTTAATAATAATAATACATATATATTAATATTATAGTAAGGATAATATGCAATTAAATATTGACAGGTTTTTTTTATCATAATATAAATACATATTTTATAATTTTTATATAAAAATAATTATATATGAATGAACACTTTTTAATGATGTTTTTGTTATTAATAATACATATATAATAATATTATAGGAAGGATAATATACAAATAAATATATATAAATGTTTTGATCATAATATAAATACATATTTTATAATATTTTTATAATAATAATTATATATGAATGAACACTTTTTAATGATGTTTTTGTAATTAATAATACATATATAATAATATTATAGGAAGGATAATATGCAAATAAATATTCACAGTTTTTTTTTTATCATAATATAAATACATATTTAAAAGTTTTTTATAATAATAATTATATATGAATGAACACTTTTTAGTAATGTTTTTGTAATTAATAATACAAATATAATAATATTATAGAAACGATAATATGAAAATAAATATTGACAGGTTTTTTTGATCATAATATAAATACATAGTTTAAAGTTTTTTTATAATTATAATTATATATGAATGAACACTTTTTAATAATGTTTTTGTTATGAATAATACATATATAATAATATTATAGGAAGGATAATATACAAATAAATATATAAAAATGTTTTTGATCATAATATAAATACATATTTTATAATATTTTTATAATTATAATTATATATGAATGAACACTTTTTAATAATGTTTTTAATAATAATAATACATATATATTAATATTATAGTAAGGATAATATGCAATTAAATATTGACAGGTTTTTTTATCATAATATAAATACATATTTTAAAGTTTTTTATAATAATAATTATATATGAATGAACACTTTTTAGTAATGTTTTTGTAATTAATAATACAAATATAATAATATTATAGAAACGATAATATGAAAATAAATATTGACAGGTTTTTTTGATCATAATATAAATACATAGTTTAAAGTTTTTTTATAATTATAATTATATATGAATGAACACTTTTTAATAATGTTTTTGTTATGAATAATACATATATAATAATATTATAGAAAGGACAATATACAAATAAATATATATAAATGTTTTTGATCATAATATAAATACATATTTTATAATATTTTTATAATAATAATAATATATGAATGAACACTTTTTAATAATGTTTTTGTTATTAATAATACATATATAATAATATTATAGGAAGGATAATATACAAATAAATATATATAAATGTTTTTGATCATAATATAAATACATATTTTATAATATTTTTATAATAATAATTATATATAAATGAACACTTTTTAATAATGTTTTTGTTATTAATAATACATATATAATAATATTATAGGAAGGATAATATACAAATAAATATATAAAAATGTTTTTGATCATAATATAAATACATATTTTATAATATTTTTATAATTATAATTATATATGAATGAACACTTTTTAATAATGTTTTTGTAATTAATAATACATATATAATAATATTATAGGAAGGATAATATGCAAATAAATATTCACAGTTTTTTTTATCATAATATAAATACATATTTAAAAGTTTTTTATAATAATAATTATATATGAATGAACACTTTTTAGTAATGTTTTTGTAATTAATAATACAAATATAATAATATTATAGAAACGATAATATGAAAATAAATATTGACAGGTTTTTTTGATCATAATATAAATACATAGTTTAAAGTTTTTTTATAATTATAATTATATATGAATGAACACTTTTTAATAATGTTTTTTTTATGAATAATACATATATAATAATATTATAGGAAGGATAATATACAAATAAATATATAAAAATGTTTTTGATCATAATATAAATACATATTTTATAATATTTTTATAATTATAATTATATATGAATGAACACTTTTTAATAATGTTTTTAATAATAATAATACATATATATTAATATTATAGTAAGGATAATATGCAATTAAATATTGACAGGTTTTTTTTTATCATAATATAAATACATATTTTAAAATTTTTATATAAAAATAATTATATATGAATGAACACTTTGTAATGATGTTTTTGTTATTAATAATACATATATAATAATATTATAGGAAGGATAATATACAAATAAATATATATAAATGTTTTGATCATAATATAAATACATATTTTATAATATTTTTATAATAATAATTATATATGAATGAACACTTTTTAATAATGTTTTTAATAATAATAATACATATATATTAATATTATAGTAAGGATAATATGCAATTAAATATTGACAGGTTTTTTTATCATAATATAAATACATATTTTAAAGTTTTTTATAATAATAATTATATATGAATGAACACTTTTTAGTAATGTTTTTGTAATTAATAATACAAATATAATAATATTATAGAAACGATAATATGAAAATAAATATTGACAGGTTTTTTTGATCATAATATTAATACATAGTTTAAAGTTTTTTTATAATTATAATTATATATGAATGAACACTTTTTAATAATGTTTTTGTTATGAATAATACATATATAATAATATTATAGAAAGGATAATATACAAATAAATATATATAAATGTTTTTGATCATAATATAAATACATATTTTATAATATTTTTATAATAATAATAATATATGAATGAACACTTTTTAATAATGTTTTTGTTATTAATAATACATATATAATAATATTATAGGAAGGATAATATACAAATAAATATATATAAATGTTTTTGATCATAATATAAATACATATTTTATAATATTTTTATAATAATAATTATATATGAATGAACACTTTTTAATAATGTTTTTGTTATTAATAATACATATATAATAATATTATAGGAAGGATAATATACAAATAAATATATAAAAATGTTTTTGATCATAATATAAATACATAATTTATAATATTTTTATAATTATAATTATATATGAATGAACACTTTTTAATAATGTTTTTTGTAATTAATAATACATATATAATAATATTATAGGAAGGATAATATGCAAATAAATATTCACAGTTTTTTTTATCATAATATAAATAGGTACATATTTAAAAGTTTTTTATAATAATAATTATATATGAATGAACACTTTTTAGTAATGTTTTTGTAATTAATAATACAAATATAATAATATTATAGAAACGATAATATGAAAATAAATATTGACAGGTTTTTTTGATCATAATATAAAAATACATAGTTTAAAGTTTTTTTATAATTATAATTATATATGAATGAACACTTTTTAATAATGTTTTTGTTATGAATAATACATATATAATAATATTATAGGAAGGATAATATACAAATAAATATATAAAAATGTTTTTGATCATAATATAAATACATATTTTATAATATTTTTTATAATTATAATTATATATGAATGAACACTTTTTAATAATGTTTTTAATAATAATAATACATATATATTAATATTATAGTAAGGATAATATGCAATTAAATATTGACAGGTTTTTTTTATCATAATATAAATACATATTTTATAATTTTTATATAAAAATAATTATATATGAATGAACACTTTTTAATGATGTTTTTGTTATTAATAATACATATATAATAATATTATAGGAAGGATAATATACAAATAAATATATATAAATGTTTTGATCATAATATAAATACATATTTTATAATATTTTTATAATAATAATTATATATGAATGAACACTTTTTAATGATGTTTTTGTAATTAATAATACATATATAATAATATTATAGGAAGGATAATATGCAAATAAATATTCACAGTTTTTTTTTATCATAATATAAATACATATTTAAAAGTTTTTTATAATAATAATTATATATGAATGAACACTTTTTAGTAATGTTTTTGTAATTAATAATACAAATATAATAATATTATAGAAACGATAATATGAAAATAAATATTGACAGGTTTTTTTGATCATAATATAAATACATAGTTTAAAGTTTTTTTATAATTATAATTATATATGAATGAACACTTTTTAATAATGTTTTTGTTATGAATAATACATATATAATAATATTATAGGAAGGATAATACACAAATAAATATATAAAAATGTTTTTGATCATAATATAAATACATATTTTATAATATTTTTATAATAATAATTATATATGAATGAACACTTTTTAATAATGTTTTTGTAATTAATAATACATATATAATAATATTATAGGAAGGATAATATGCAAATAAATATTCACAGTTTTTTTTATCATAATATAAATACATATTTAAAAGTTTTTTATAATAATAATTATATATGAATGAACACTTTTTAGTAATGTTTTTGTAATTAATAATACAAATATAATAATATTATAGAAACGATAATATGAAAATAAATATTGACAGGTTTTTTTGATCATAATATAAATACATAGTTTAAAGTTTTTTTATAATTATAATTATAAAAAAACTTTAAACTATGTATTTATATTATGATCAAAAAAACTTGTCAATATTTATTTGCATATTATTGTTTCTATAATATTATTATATTTGTATTATTATTTACAAAAACATTACTAAAAAGTGTTCATTCATATATAATTATTATTATAAAAAACTTTAAAATATGTATTTATATTATGATAAAAAAACCTGTAAATATTTAATTGCATATTATCCTTCCTATAATATTAATATATATGTATTATTATTATTAAAAACATTATTAAAAAGTGTTCATTCATATATAATTATAATTATAAAAATATTATAAAATATGTATTTATATTATGATCAAAAACATTTATATATATTTATTTGTCTATTATCCTTCCTATAATATTATTATATATGTATTATTAATAACAAAAACATTATTCAAAAGTGTTCATTCATATATATATTCATATATTGACAGGTTTTTTTGATCATAATATAAATACATAGTTTAAAGTTTTTTTTATAATTATAATTATATATGAATGAACACTTTTTAATAATGTTTTTGTTATGAATAATACATATATAATAATATTATAGGAAGGATAATATACAAATAAATATATATAAATGTTTTTGATCATAATATAAATACATATTTTATAATATTTTTATAATAATAATTATATATGAATGAACACTTTTGAATAATGTTTTTGTTATTAATAATACATATATACTATATTATAGGAAGGATAATATACAAATAAATATATATAAATGTTTTTGATCATAATAAAAATACATATTTTATAATATTTTTATAATAATAATTATATATGAATGAACACTTTTTAATAATGTTTTTGTTATTAATAATACATATATAATAATATTATAGGAAGGATAATATGCAAATAAATATTCACAGGTTTTTTTATCATAATATAAATACATATTTTAAAGTTTTTTATAATAATAATAATATATGAATGAACACTTTTTAGTAATGTTTTTGTAATTAATAATACAAATATAATAATATTATAGAAACGATAATATGCAAATAAATATTGACAGGTTTTTTTGATCATAATATAAATACATAGTTTAAAGTTTTTTTATAATTATAATTATATATGAATGAACACTTTTTAATAATGTTTTTGTTATGAATAATACATATATAATAATATTATAGGAAGGATAATATACAAATAAATATATATAAATGTTTTTGATCATAATATAAATACATATTTTATAATATTTTTATAATAATAATAATATATGAATGAACACTTTTTAATAATGTTTTTGTTATGAATAATACATATATAATAATATTATAGGAAGGATAATATACAAATAAATATATATAAATGTTTTTGATCATAATATAAATACATATTTTATAATATTTTTATAATAATAATTATATATGAATGAACACTTTTGAAAAATGTTTTTGTTATTAATAATACATATATAATAATATTATAGGAAGGATAATAGACAAATAAATATATATAAATGTTTTTGATCATAATATAAATACATATTTTATAATATTTTTATAATTATAATTATATATGAATGAACACTTTTTAATAATGTTTTTAATAATAATAATACATATATATTAATATTATAGGAAGGATAATATGCAATTAAATATTGACAGGTTTTTTTTATCATAATATAAATACATATTTTAAAGTTTTTTATAATAATAATTATATATGAATGAACACTTTTTAGTAATGTTTTTGTAAATAATAATACAAATATAATAATATTATAGAAACAATAATATGCAAATAAATATTGACAAGTTTTTTTGATCATAATATAAATACATAGTTTAAAGTTTTTTTATAATTATAATTATATATGAATGAACACTTTTTAATAATGTTTTTGTTATGAATAATACATATATAATAATATTATAGGCAGGATAATATACAAATAAATATATAAAAATGTTTTTGATCATAATATAAATACATATTTTATAATATTTTTATAATTTTAATTATATATGAATGAACACTTTTTAATAATGTTTTTAATAATAATAATACATATATATTAATATTATAGTAAGGATAATATGCAATTAAATATTGACAGGTTTTTTTTTCATAATATAAATACATATTTTATAATTTTTATATAAAAATAATTATATATGAATGAACACTTTTTAATGATGTTTTTGTTATTAATAATACATATATAATAATATTATAGGAAGGATAATATACAAATAAATATATATAAATGTTTTTGATCATAATATAAATACATATTTTATAATATTTTTATAATAATAATTATATATGAATGAACACTTTTTAATAATGTTTTTGTTATTAATAATACATATATAATAATATTATAGGAAGGATAATATGCAAATAAATATTCACAGGTTTTTTTATCATAATATAAATACATATTTTAAAGTTTTTTATAATAATAATTATATATGAATGAACACTTTTTAGTAATGTTTTTGTAATTAATAATACAAATATAATAATATTATAGAAACGATAATATGCAAATAAATATTGACAGGTTTTTTTGATCATAATATAAATACATAGTTTAAAGTTTTTTTATAATAATAATTATATATGAATGAACACTTTTTAGTAATGTTTTTGTAATTAATAATA
>NW_026543551.1:0-24830 GCF_028750875.1 Macrosteles quadrilineatus
AGAGCCGCTGGGGCGGAGCCATAAAGGATTTTTGAGTTAAGAATATGTCTATATGTTAATCGGGAATGTGAGCTATCATCATACCAAATTTCAACACAATCCGACAAGTAGTTAATGCGTGATTGAACTTTAAACAAACAAACACACACACAAAGTTTCACATTTATAATATTAGTATGATTATTATGGATATTATTATAAATATTTTATTTTTAAGATTGAAAAAACAAATAATTTTTAGTTTTCGAGTATACAACGTTTAAATATATTCTTAGTTAAGTATGCTTCATAAGACTACCACATTTTTTAGAAACAACTTGTTTAATCTGTTTAAGCCAGACATTCAACTAGTTTAAAAATACACACCAATATGCGTAGGAATAAATTGTTTAGATAGACTAAAAAATCTTGGACTCAACAGTTTTTTGTGTGCGCTAGTTTTAAAATAGTTTACTTCGAAAATCTGAAAAAATGAATATTATTGATAATCAATAATCAATCAACCTCAAATAATGATAGACAAATTATTCTTCAAAAAGTTGCTAGGACAAAGGCACGATGTTGTGGTAACCATTTATGATCCATAGTAACTATACACTAAAGGCATCAAATAAAAATTAATTTGCCGCATCAATGAACTCTCCAGCCTTAATAACACCTGAGTGAAAACATTTTAAAATCGTCCCTGTTTTTTGGGCCACCCTATATTGGAAATGAAAACGCCAGGGGAGTCTGTAATCTGGTCGGCTTTGGTCGCTGTTGTCAGATTGTGTCCTTACATGTGGAATTTCAGCTTAAGCTGCTTTTGCCAATTCTCTCCCCCTCCTTACCTCATTCACTCTCCCTCTCCTATCTGTATATCTCTTCCTCCCCTTGATATATGGTTTAATCGGAACTACATACTGCTAAAATTGTACATCTTGTAAACTCTGTTACGTAACGATGCAAATTCAAACATCAATACTAAACCTAGGCAATGTACCTGACTAACACGAGACTAGAAGAGATCTGACACTTGATATACTGACACTATAGCAAAATGTAGATTAAAGACAAAGTAAGACCTTGGTAACTATTCTGCTCTCTAATCAAGTACAGACGCTCGGACTTCAACTGGTGTCTCCGTTAACAACACTGTATGATGTCTGTATAAATGGTGCCCTAATTAGGACACATTTATTTGACAGCCATAAGACAATGTTAGTAGGTCAAGTTCAATACCTAGTATTTGATCGAGTAATACAGTAGATAGCCACATAAATAAAACATAAATTTCATTTATTTGAATTTGAATGGTATCATAATTTTTCGTCACTCAAAGATTGTGAAAATATGTTTATGTGGATGGAAAGTAAGGCATTGGCGTAAGAGATTACATTGTGCAGAAAGTTGAAAGTTTTGCAGCATCATAAACTAGTCTCGTAATGTTGTGGAATACTCAGAGAATGTTGGATTACGGCCAAACGGTCTAGACTTAGAAAAGGAAGATGTTTTAGCAGTCATAGTTCTGCTAGTTAAACGTTTTTTTTCATCAGACGATGTTGACACTTGTCTTTAAAAAGTTATACTTCTAAAAGCTGGTTGAACTGTTGAGAATGTCTGTGATTATAATTGGCAAAAGCAAAAGGAAAATGGTACTAGAATAGCTGTAATATAGTTTAAAACTAAGTACTTGAACACATATGTTCGGTATAAAAACTGTGACGAAATTATTCGGCATCAGTAATTATAGAACACTTTAAAATCCTTATAAAAATATCAATATTTTGTATACATTATGCAACGGTTATTGTTCATTTCTGCTGCTTTACTAAATAAAATGCTCCAATGAGGTGCTATAGTTTTGAAGAGGTCAGAGAGTATATTATCCTCGTTGAAACCAACTATCTGGAATAACTTAAAATAGTTTGAAAAGGATCATTGACGATTGAGAATCTTGTCTTACAGAACTTGAAACGAATACTTAGTAGATAAGTAGGCCTAATCTTTTTATAATGTTAATTGTGAATTATTGTGTTTATTGTGATTAGAAGGGACCCTTTTTACCATTCCATGTTTAACATTTCTTCACTATATTATTAATGTTTTAAAAGCTGCGACACACAGAACATTTTAGACTTGTATGTTTATTGTGGGACTTGGGACTGCGGAATGTTGAGAGAGGTTTTTAATCTAAATCTCTGGACTGAGAGTAAACACAATAAATACAACTCAGCGTCACCGCATCTCAGAGGAGAATGTTGTAGAATTTTACTTTATTCTCTTGCTTTTATGGGACTCTAAATTTGTACAAATATTCTATAGGTTGTATATTTTCATCATGTGGATATTTACATTTTGACAATTACTATAATTTTTACGAGGGATCAAAATACAGTTTATTTATTTAAATTAGTCAATTTATTCAATCACTATTGGAATGTTGAATACCAACAAAAAAAATTATTATAAATTAGATATTGCCAACATTGACATGACATTATAAAACAAAGACAGGTTTATATTAATGTTGCTGCTATTTTTAAAATAGCAGACATATTGCAAGTTTTATTTTCAATAATGCACAAAGAAATATTTTAAATAATTACTTTCGTAACGATTATATTTTCTGAAAACGTGCTCTAGAGTGTTAACGTGGGTTGAAATTTTTTAGGATGCGGTAATAAAAAATTACGCAGAGGATACGCGTCCGGTAACCGGACGTGGATTAGGCGTCCGGCAGTTACTGTCATAACCTAACCTAACCAACCAAACTTGCTGATAGTGAAAAAAATCAAATGAAGGTTCAATTCTCATCATAACATAAAATTATAAATGCCAAAAATTCTAACAAAAGATGTACAGTTAAGAAGAAATTACATTCAAAGAAAAATCTGTGACAAAAAGTTAAAGTTACCGATAGGTTTCGAACCGGGGACCTCTCGCATATCAGTCGAGCACTCTATCCACTACACCACGAACACTGATGGCTGAATATTGTATCATTGTGGTAATGGCGTTCCGGGACCCCCTACCGGACGCCTAATCCACGTCTGGTTACCGGACGCCTAATCCACGTCCGGTTACCGGACGCGTATCCTCTGTGAAAAACTTATGGATATATTTTAGAATGCAACCTTCATTTATACATTCAATTTGTAAAAGTTTCGTCATAATTTAGGCAACGAATATAAACGTCGGTGATGTATGAACAATTCATGGACACAAGAAGCAATTGAGATAATGTATAATCACTTGGGATTGGAAATCTACTGGAAATAATGATAAATTTGCACACTATTCTGTTACTGCACCTGCAGATTATCTTGACGCAAACATTAGTTTACACGAATGCTAAAAGAAATATGCTGTCACCACACCAAGGTAAATTATATCATCGATAAACTCGTTTTGAATCTAGTACTTAGTCGAAATAGTAGTTTATTATATTTGTACATAATATAATAAATTGAAACGTTGCACTTGAAACACAATCCTTACTTACGTAGTCCACATAACACAATAAAATATTTTTGATAAAAAAATAGGCTTCACACAGGTTTCTATTTAGAGCACGAGAGTCTCGTACGAAGCAAAGAGTAATGAGATGAGTATTCTTCTCATTTACAAATCTTACAAATACACCTACAAATTTAAAATTTTTTAAGTAATTTAAGTACTTAAATTTTCCACTCGATCTGATTGTAACTTATACACGTGTTTTGTTTTTAAACAATATATTATGTGTTTGTGTGTAATTTTGGTTTGGGTTTATGTTTGTAATAAAACTTTTGTTCTCAGTAATCTATAAAGTAATAATGGATTTCCCAAAAGGAGTTTATTTGAACAAAACTCCCGATTATTGTTACACCTCAAGAATAAACCTCAAGATTTTAAATCAAGAAAATCAGCAGTACCCATTAAAGATAAAAATCTCCCACTTAATTTTAAATACACTGAGAAGGAAGATAATACTTAGTAAAAGCTACTGTTGTAGGCCGCCATTGAATGTGTTTAATTAGTGAAACGATGAAGTCTTGCCAATGACATTCATTACAAAGACAAAAGCCCACCACTATTGTACTGGGGATCTTAAATATTTCTTTTTAAAATAAAAATATTTCAAAGTCAGTTTATATAAATCACGTTGAGATGTTTAAAGTAATGCACATCGTTGAAGACATTTTTTATCTTTACAATAACTTCATAAATAAAGATTATGAGTACTAAGTCGGTAAACAATGGAAGTTATTTCAGCAATTCAATTATTGTAGTAAATGTAATTAATTTAGCACGGAAATTAAAGATTTCAATTGAAACAAAATTTAAATTGATAATATTTGTCATCATTCTCTTTACCCACACTAACTAATTAACTGATAACTGACAAGTCAGTAATTGATTTAACAGTAACGCGATTATTGAGTTTTGTTTCTAAAGTCAATATTAAAGGTTTCTTTGTTTATTTAGTCTATTATACAGTATGAGTGACTTTCTTTGCATCAATGACAAGGCAGGTATGTAAATTTAACCATGGAATAGGTAAAGTGACGCTTAAGAGATATACAATTTTAGTACCAACATATTCATAGTTCGCACATGTTGCTGACAATGATAACATTTGTGTCTTAATTAACAATGGGGTAATGTTTCATCATCAAAAGGTAGTAAATGTTTTAGATCAAGTCGAATGGATTAAAACATGCGTGTCCGTGAAAATATGAAAAATATTTGTACAACATTTTAGAGTATTAAAGGTATTTGAAATAGTTTTTAATTACTTTAAAAATGAACTTTTGGAATAGCGTGATAGTAATTCTACTCATGAAAACCCATTTCATGTCTTTAATGATTTAATGATACTGAGATCTGTGTATGTGTATAGGAAAGAAAACTGGTATTGTATAAATAATAGTGTGCATTTTATTATCACCCGGGCAATGCTTTGCTGAGTACGATGTCGAACTCGGAGCAATGCCACAAGAATGTCACCAACACCCTGGACATTATAAGACCTCTAGACTTGGAACTTGTGGAATTTGTTGTAACATAAGGGAATGTTGCTCTCAGGGCTGATAGTAGGTGGTCTTATAAATACACCTTGTCCCAAAAAGAATGGATCAAATCTAGAGCTTAATATACGTGTTACCAAAGGTCCTAGAAAAGTCAACTATGGCTAATTTTAAAGTTTATATCTTAGAGTTTCTTTCGGTTACCTTCAACAGAAATCAGCTGTTCCATTGTTGCTAGCCCGTTTGAATTTTTAAAATATTAAGTTGCAATAAATGGAGTTGCAGTTGAAAGCACGGTTTATTGGATGGTTTGTAAAGATAAATCTTAGGTGAAATTTTTTTAGGTCTTGGGGCTTGTGAATGATCAAGTGTGTCTATCTCTCATCCATCTCAATCAAGTGTGTCTATCGCTCATCCTAGACCAATTTAAAGCAAAGATAAGGGAAGCCTTTGGAAAAATTACACCACAATGTGCAGTCAGAGCTAGGACATTGACTTGAATGACTAAATAGCGGAGATCATGTAGAGATTAGGTGGTGAAACAATGGCAGGAAAAACTTATGAAGTTAAGGAAAAAAGGTGTATATAAAGTAAACTTTTTATCTTTAATAATTGAGTATTTATACCAGTTTAATTTTGATCCATTCTTTTTGGGACACCCGGTATATATGATGGCCAAACTTGTATATATTCATCACTGAACCCATAACTTAATATTCGGTTGATGCCGCAAATATAAGAAAAAATGTGTAGTTTAGTAATACATAATGGTAATGAAAACAGTATCGAGATAAAAATTTACAGAGGTACGTAGAAAAATGTGTATAATGTAGCAAACCCGTTCTTACTAAATTATTGAAACCACAAAGCTACATGTTTATGGGAATTAGCACTGATGGAGCCGTACTTTACGGGAGAATTACACATAGGTAAACTGTACTTAGGCTTGTAGTACGATAAAACGTAAGGTGAAGAAGAAATATTGTACACACTGAAGTGGTGTCTAGCACTAGTGCTGGTGTCTAGGGTAAAGGTGTAACGCCGTTTCCATCGCTCTCGTGTACTACAATGTTCACGGTGGCGGAGGATCCTGTCCCATGTGCGATAGGAATTTCCGCACAGTGCTCACCCAAGTAATCCTCGTGTCAAGTATTTTCCCGGCAAAACATACAGCTGAAAGCAAACGGTCATCCGATGAGCGTGTTTCATCTGTACCTTACTTCTCTGTTTTAGTTCCAAATCGCGGTTAAAAACCACTATTTTCAAACATAGCTAAACTAGATTCTATCGAAGAACCTAACTTCTAAGAACCTTAAATGAATTAATAGGCTAATCCTATAAACCTATAATATATTTGGTGACCAACCTTTCTTTGTGCTTCTACTAGCATGCATTTAAAAATTGTTCTTGAAATTCAATATTATTTTGCTTTACAGCATTAAAAAGTTGTATTATAAAACACAATCAAAGGTTTCTTTTATATTTAATCTACCAACTTATAAATCCAAATTAGTTATGCCTATTGCAAAAACAAATGTTGCAAGATAAACAACTGAACTGTAATCGTTATTTTATTTCTCTTCAGTTACAACATGTCTTATGACGTCAAACGTGAATGTAGACACAGCTTAAAGCAAACCTTGTAAACTCTACCACACGCCACTTTATGACGAATATATCATGTGAAACTGCCTTATGACTTTACTGTCGTAGGGATAAATTTTGAATTGGGTGTTAAAAATATAATTTTGTTATTCTTTAATATAAAAACAAAATTCTATTAACAAACTCTTGTGATGGTGTAGTTTGTGTTCAAAAGGAACAGTGATGTACTGGTGCACAGTTAACTACTATCCCTTGTAATTAAAAGCTTAGTATAGGTATAAAAAGTAATGAGAAGCGGTAAACGTTTCTGTAATTGAAACATTCCTCTTCCTACGTCACAAGATTTTGTAAGGAATTCTATCTTTTCAGCCAGGGTTACCAACTAGATAGTGAATGGAAAGACCAGCTAGGCTGATTTGGCAGATGCATAGTTACCCATTGTTAGCTTTAATATGGTTACCCGGGGAGCGAGCTGGCGTAGTGGTTAGAGCGCGGGACTTCAGTCCCTGAGGTCCCGGGTTCGATCCCCGCCAAGTCACCAAATGGATTTTATCTAAGTTATAATGCCGCAACCCCTAGGTCTAGCCTGAAATAATGTGAAAAACAATCCCAGGCTCGTGCCTAGTGTCTAAGAAAAAAAAAATGGTTACCCACACTCATTTAAGTTGACATTTGTCTCTTTAGCCGACAAGTTAGTATTTTTTACACGCCTGTACTTACACGATATGAATTTAATTGAAATAGTCCATGAGAATTGAATATTGTATATGTATTTTTAATTTTAATACTGATATTTTTTCAGGAATCCAAATTGGTCTTCATTATTGCGTTTTCCATGTAAATTCTTATTATGTAAATCTCATAAAAATATACCAGTTTACAAAGACGACAAATTCTAATACAGTTTTATGTGGCATACTTAAATAAAACAACTTTGTTGTCATGTATCTTCTGACGATTTAGTCGTCTTTGTCTAGTTTAAGTACTTACTCTGGTTGGTGGCTTGGTTTTAGGAACCTAATTTAAACAAGGATCTCTATGTTATTTAAAGCGTAACCCAAATTTTCTTAGCTAATTTTTGCAGTTTTTATTTAATCTATGTTTTTGAATCAATAGCTCTAGAGGAAAATAAACACATATTTATCAATATAATACTATCACAATATTATATAGTGAGTTTTATCCTGTGATATTTTTAGAACATTTTAGAACGGAAAAACACCTTTTTTTAGAAAATCTCAGTGTAAAATAAAAAAATAAACCATAAACCATTTACTAAGAAGAGATGGTAAATTCTACTGTTAACAAAGCTGAGAATATTCATCTCTATTCGGTAACTATGGAAATAGGTCAACAAGAACTTACGGCAGTCGTAATTTCGTTTTAGTTCAGCACTTCGTCCGACATTTCTACAAATTTACGGGCCCACACACACACTCCAGCTTAGGTTTGAAAATATATCAAAGGATATTTTTTTCTATACAGAAGGAGTGAAAATTATTCCGCCGTAGCAAACCTGCACAAAGCAAAATTACATTTGCCTGATTGGATTTTTACTAGAATATTTACATACAATTTTCAGATTTATTTAATATTTATATAACAACAGGTTTAATGAGTTCAATAGGTTTAAAGCTTGCTGATTCAGGGAAGATGAAAATATGCTTTTAGTCAAATGTTAATAACTTAGTATGATTAAAAAACGGTAAAAAAACAAACTACAACAGTTACTCACCCTAAAAGAATTGCTGGCTGTAAGAATTTAAAGTTTAACAATGTTTTTTTATATTTTTCCCAAAACTATTAAGCTTACAATGACACTTAAATGAATTAAATTATTTTATTTTTAATGGTATGGAAATAAATTGACAGATTGTATGTCGTTAAAATCTAACATGGAAAACCCCAACTTCCACCCCATAAACATCCCGTAGTATCTTGTAACCATGTTCTGATAATGCTGGTTCTGGTTCGTGAACTGATCCGAATAAACATAGGTTTACACATTAATGTCATCAAACTCATCGAATAGGTTTTACTCGAGTTATAAAAGTACCAAGAACATGAAACACAGGCTTAGGTTCGAATAAGTTAAGTACATAGTTAGAATCTAGGTTATGTTTACAAATAGTGGCTTTTCCCCGGTAATCGGTACTACTTTTTAAGCCTAAGCACCGTTCACCAGGTTAATCTCCCGTAAAACACGGTTTAACCAGAGCATACTTACACATGCTATGGTGCGTATTAAACGTGGATTAAAACAGTAATACTAGATATGATCCAAGTATTTTTTTTTTGTAAACTAGTACAGTGTATTTTCATTCTGATTTTCTTCTTTTGCGCATCTGTAGAGTATAAATACGACTTCTCTCTCCTCAACAAATATAACCTGACACCGTAAAAACACAGAATAGCCGTGCGAAACAATACGTTCTGATAAATGGTGTTACATTGTATTCATTCACCACAAACATTTTGATTTGTATCACTTTGATTGCCTTTTTCGTTTACATTCTTTAACGTGGAGTGTGATTTGTTTTGGGATTTTGGATTAGATAAATGTTCAGTTAGAAACTATGGACTAAAAAAAAACGTATCAAATCCAGCTGCATGTTTGAACAAGTTTGTGTTCATGTGACTTCAATGAATACAGTGTGAATTTTGCTTTTTTTGAAACTATTAAACAAGACTGAATGTCATAATTATTCAGCTTCAAATGAACTATTATACAAACAAAGAGAGTTAGAGAATTGTATTATTAGTCTAAATGTTACAATTCTTTTATTCATCCTCCACCCAAAACATGTTTCATAGAGTAAACTGCTAAGCAGTCAATTTACCCAAATTATATCTTATTTGGCCAAACCATTATCGCTTGTTTTATCTAATTACAAATGTAGTTTGTCTAGATTGGCAAAATTATTTGTCTCTCTGTTCGAATATATTTGTAAAACATAGTTAAATAAAGTCTCGTTATATTTCTAAGAGTTAATTTTAGACTTTTTGTAGAGTTATATTTTAAAGGCATGTGTGTTAAACTCACACATGGCATGTAGTTATACTTTTAGTTTTCTTTTTTTATTAAAAGACCTCAGACGTTGAGAACATGTTTCACGATAGTTAACACTTTTCTGTGTTCTAAAGGGTACAAACTTAAAAGTGTCCATAAAAGCTTAAATACTTTCAAAAGTTTTACATACATGGACTCAATCAATTAATCATCAATCAATTATGGCCAAGTCAATTGGTTATGGTTTTTATATTATTTTATAACAAATATAATTAATTAAAACTCACTTCACTTAACATACCTTCGTAAATAAATATACGAAAATATCCACTGACAGCAATCTTTTTTAAATTTAATTATAACATAATTTCATGTATTTCAATATATAATTTCCTAAATGTGAAATGTCATTGTAGATTAAATAGAAACCCAACTATTCGCTAACTATTTTCTATATATAATTCCCAACTCTTGAGCATGTAACCTATATTTTGTTGTATGTAATTACAAGGAAAATGCATGTTCTATTGTCAACCACAAGTTACAATTGACAATGTTGAATCATCATTATTGAGCCTCATGTAAGACATTATGTATCTGTGTCACTAGTTCACCAACCCTCCCTCCCTTATGTTAACTGCACCATTATCCAGTATAATTCTCCTACTATATCATACCAGCCTCACACCAACAATACCCTCTCCATAACTGCTTTATGACAGTAGTAAACTGGGTATATGTATTATGATGTCTCTTTGTGCGAGATATTATATGCAGTGTGGAATGTCTAGGACTAACTAGGTCAGACAGTCATACGGTTTGTATAATTTATACATCGCCTATTGAAATTATTTTTTCATACACAATTTTTCTCTTCGTTTATAAATAAATAAATTTAACCAAGACACAGCATATTCCTCATTTTTGTTTTCTTGTTATAACATGACCCATACCAGCGTTATTGTTTCAGCTGCCGTGGAATACATCTTGCTTTGGTGAAATTCCTAAAACTACTGGAATTTGCAAGAAACACACGCTTTTAATTTTATGATTGAGTTGTTACCTTTGATTCAATTAAATATAATTTACCTACGTATTATTAAACTAGCCGTTTCAGTTCAGTTCTTATAACAGAAAAGATCCACTTAACTGTACTGTTTACTTACTTAACAACATTTTTGTTTTACTTCACAGCACAAGAAACTGACCAATGAGGTTCAAGGATTAGAGAGAAAAAAAGTAAGATTGTAATACGTCAAATTATCAGCTTTTAAGACCAATTCAATTGATTAACAATGAGTGAGTGGTTGGTACAATAAGTCGTTTTATCACAATCAGTGCTACAAGGTTATAAACGAACACATAACCTCTCTTGGAAATAATGAGTAGTGATTTTTAGTAATTAGGAACAGTCGTAGGTAAAGTAGTGTACGCAATGTAAGTAATTAGCCTTGACGAAACTCATAGAAGTTTTAAAATCACTCGTCAAGGCTCGTACCTTAAATTACTACTAGAGTGGTTTAACACTATCTTTACAGTACCGCGATCGTTGCGTAAATTACTATAATAGAAAATAATAAATCTAGGACTGCAAACTGGTAATTTTTGTAAGCACTTTTTAAATAGCGTTCCATTGACTGAAGAATTGACTAAGCTAATATGAAACGCTCTTTAAACCGTAACACCCGTAATATACTTGATAGTGAAATAGATCTACCCGAGATATTTTCAATGAAGGAAAACACTTACAACCGTCAAATGATTTGTAAACAGCGAATGTTTATTTACACTTTATTCTGACAATGTTGACTCACTGAGCAAGAACCCCTTTATTATACGTTCGGGAGAATATGTAAAACAAATTTCACTGTATAACAAGTCCACACCAGTTAAATATTTATTTCGATTATGTGACGTACACGGATTGTTATGTATGTTGTTATGTACAAAATATTTAATTATAGGCCTACTATCCTGTATTTTGCTACTTTCTTACTTCAAAGAATTAGTTAAGTCCAGAATATACGCTTATATGAAATAAAGGAAATCGTTTCCATTTATTAGTTATAATCTATTAGTTTATAAATATTATGCCTTTAGATAAGAGCATCGTGTTTCAGAGCTTAATTATTACATTAAAATAAGCTATACATAAATTTTCTAGAAAAGCTATAGTCATTTTATTCTGTGAAGGGTAAGTGTCTCATTCATGATTGTGATGTGCGTGGATCTTTAAAAATATGTAGGTATATCCATCTCGTACAAAAAGTATCGTTATGATATAAAATCACAAAGACCGACCTTTTATTCATCGTTGCCAGTTCATTGCTTGAAACAATTGTATAAGTAACTGGGAACTGCTGTATTTTTGGCTTCAGAAGATTTACAACTTTATTTTCTAGTGGTTTTGATTTCACAAACTACGTGTACATAGTTTACGGATTTTGCTATAACTTCTGTCAAATTCCATCACTACAGACTTAGCATTAGAATGTTGCTAATCTTTCTAAAAACACGTATAGATAAAAATACGAGTACTTAAAAACCTTTTTTGCAGTTTCTACATGTCGTATAAACTTTTTTGAAAGGATGATACAAATGGAAGCCATTAAAACTAACATTAGGAATGGCTTTGGAGACAATGTAGCAAGGTAACATGAAACACATGTGAGTCTGGAACTGTTCCAAGCCGGGAACAGTGACACAAACTGCTGAACTACCTGAAGTTGACATACCGTTGGAGTAATAACTCGGTTTTTGATGGGTTTCTTCAATCTTTACCCACTCATACTTTAAATGACAATACTATCAATATCAATATTAATTATCTTTTTATTTTATTTTTAGCGAATTTCCCTATAGGGAAGTAGCTATTACCGTAGGTGGCACGGTAAGACCTAGACCCGGGACCGATTTGCTTTTTCATTTTGATGTCCCCAGAGGCCAAAAACACCATTCATTCAAATTGTTATATATGTATATATATAGACTTATATATATATATATACGTCCGTGAACGCGATAACTTGAGTAATTTTTGTCCGATTTTGATGAAATTTGGTTTAAAGGAGTAAAGCGAGATAAACTTGAATGAGTTCGCGAACCAGCACGATCGGACCATGGGAACGGGGCTTTACGGGGGGTTTTATGGGGTAAAAATTGGGTTTTCTCACTTTTGACCCTCAAAACACAAAATTTCCCGATTTCTGTTTAGACCTTTTTAAAGAGCTTAAAAAAACAAATAATTAAGTATGTAAAAGTATTTTTGTTCGATTATTAGTAACGAAGAAAATTTAAAAAAATTGTAAATTTAAAATTCCCATGTTATTGTTATGGAGAATATTGTCAAATGTTGTAGTTTGCTTGTTTATGGATACATTTTGATCAAACTTGGCAAATTTATTTATTTTTTACTAAGCTATCAATATTTTACTCAAAAACATACTTTATTAGTTTCCTTGTAGCAGCAAACCTAGGTACTCGTTAAACCTAATGTTATTAAAATATATTTAACTGAAAATCAATTCATAAAAATGGAAATTCGCTCAGTCAGCAGGTTTGCTGCGGCGGGGGGATTTTATATAGACATTGTTTTTAATTTTTTATTAATATTGAAGAAATTTACTTTTTCAATTTGAAATTCTATCTGAAAAGCCTTGAGAAAATCTTTCCTTTGGGTTGAGTTATCATTGAGACATGCTCTAACTGTAATGTAGCTGTAATGTAACTGTAATTTGTTTTGGTATTATTAATAGCTTATTAAAGGTTACAATCACAGAATTAAGTTGCCTTTTGGTTTATAAACAGCAGATCGATTCCTTTGAAAAACCGATTGCAAACTAATTTCAGTCGTCAATGTTAACAAGTTTTATTGATATTTTGAAAGTAACTTAAGTGCGACGCATCCCTTTTTAGGACAGCTGTTTATGGATTTGTATGTATGCTATTTACAGAAATTCTATCTGAAAAGCCTTGAGAAAATCTTTCCTTTGGGTTGAGTTATCATTGAGACATGCTCTAACTGTAATGTAGCTGTAATGTAACTGTAATTTGTTTTGGTATTATTAATAGCTTATTAAAGGTTACAATCACAGAATTAAGTTGCCTTTTTGGTTTATAAACAGCAGATCGATTCCTTTGAAAACCGATTGCAAACTAATTTCAGTTTATAGTTTATGTACAGTCCCGCTAAACAGAACGGACAAACATTGTTGTGTCAACGGTACGTGTGAAGGAGCAATATTATCGTCAAACATGTAAACAACATGAGTTATAAACATTGTGTGTTTGAGATGTCTCTGTGTTGTGTAACAGAACAAATAGTATGTAAAAGCACGGTCAAGGAAAACAATACATCATTTCAAAGCCTATGTTAACAAAGTGATAAATCAGGTTAATGGGATTAAACACATAATAATAAAATTGGAAGCATTTGTTTATAAACCCATAGTAATATTTATAAATTGTATAGCTACCGTATGTAAATGGATGCAGGTAATTATAACAAATAATTTTAATTACAAGCAAAGAATAGGTTCTACTGTTTGTACCAGCAAAGAAAACTACTGACCCGATTGGGCTTAAGTTTTGACACAAATGAAGTTACAGTGCCAAAGATCTATTTGGAACTATTTCTGTCAATACTTTGACCTAGGAATTAGCACTGTGGGACTTAAAACTTCTGAGATGAGATTTTTTAAAGCAAGAACTGAGGTCTCCTTGGCAACTATGAAAAAAATCATAATGCTGACATAATATTACTTATCAAATTTCAATATAAACAGGATAAAATAATATGAAACTAAGCTTTCCTTAAAAATCTACCAGTTGGTTAGAAATGGCAGATATTAGTTAGCGAGGGGAACTCCCTGTAGCAGCAAACCTTCGTGATTAAACCTAAAGTTATTTAGATTTATTTAATTGAAAATCCAATCAGGTAAATGGAAATTCGCTTGGTCTCCAGATTTGCTGTAGCGGGGAATTCTTAAGTATTAAATCAATCTCGATAAATTTTTGTATAACGAGTTGGTTTACAGTGAAATATCGGTGAACGGGCCAGTTGGGCTTTGTTGCTGTTGAACCAGCGACAACCTACTCAAGCGTTTAGTTTTACCTGGACAGCATTGTAGTCATACTATATTTTACTAATATTATAAATCTGAAAGTTTGTGAGTTTGTGTGTATGTGTGATGCTCAATCACGCATAAACCACCGGACGGATTGGGCTGAAATTTGGCATGATGATAGCTCACATTTCCGATTAAGATTTAGGCATATTCTTATCTGAAAACTTCTTTCGGGCTTCGCTCCAGTGGCTCTGTAGTTCCCCATGGAGTACTTATATCTATCTATATATTAATAGGCAAGCATGTTTCTTTAAAACCTTTTTTCTCAACTCGTGTGCATCGCAGGGAAAATCCACTCATACTGTTGGAAAGATATTTTCCTGTAGATGTGCAGATGCCTTTAAAAGTTAAAATAGGCTAACAAATAAGCACAAAAAATTAATTTGAAAACTTCAAAAAATTAACATGGGCCATATGGGTTGCCATGATGGTGACGAAATAACAACAAAATGTAAACAGAAAATCAAAACAAATGGAAGAAATTCCAATCACATGTTTTATTTACAGTGTGGGGAGAAAATAGAGAAGTCTGTACATTAATTATTTTTGGTCGAGTTTCGACCACAGGACGATCACTAGTTTTAATTGATTTAAATAATCTTAACAGTTGGTTTAACTAAACAATTTGATTCTGTGATGTTCAATAGCATTAAAAAGTTAATAGGTTTACAACAGGGTGCAGCACTATTACTTTTTAAATTTATGAAAACAGCTAATTTGCAACCAAAAGGTGAGTGAGCGTAGCGAACGAGCTTCAACCTGGAGGAGAGTTAGCGTAGCAAACGAGCTAAACCTGAAGGCAAGTGAGCGCAGCGAACGAGCTCCAACCTAAAGGTGAGTAGGCGTACTAAACGAACTTCAACCAGGACGTGATTGAGCGATGCGAACGAGCTCATCTTGAAAATAAACGAGCATTTGACACAAAACCAAATTAGGACAGGACGACGTCTGTTGGGCCTAAAAAGTTGTGGCACTCAATGACAACTTTACTTTTTTCTATGTTTTAGGTGCAGTGGTAAAACATTAGGGCTATGGTAGATGTGTGCTACACTAAAAAACCTTATAAATTAAAAGACCAAATTTTCTAAAACCGCGTCCTCTCCCTAACTGTAATACGCATTTTATACATGCTAATCCTGTACGAAGGACGGGTACTCTTCTAGTATTTATATATTCAGCATTCCTTTCTTCTCCTCTTTAAATTATACATGATAAATGTTGGTAAAATATAATGTTTTTTTAATAAACTTTTTGATATTCTTGGACTCTTAATAGCTTGAAATCTATTACATCTGCACTAAAACCTTAAGTTTACCCCTCTACATCAAGTTTTTACGTTAATCCTTTTTTGTTCTTGAGGAATAGCGATCAATAACTAAATAGTTTGTGGATTGACTAAAAAATACACGTTTGGATAATATACGAGAAAGAAAGGCGTGCTTAAATTAAATATCTTCAAGAAAATTTAAGTTTTTTGTACCAAGCCTTAATACTCATCTATATCTTAAATATTTTAATTTCGGTGTCCAAAGTGTCAAGTGGAGGTGTCAACTGTTCAGCGGATTGGAGTTGAGCCTAAGTAATTTAAATGTCAGTCATATTTCAAACCTTTGACTCAATTATAAATCAAGTTCTTACCACCTTTACTTTCTTCTTCACTGATGCTTAGTAGAGGGGTAATGCCGGGATAACCGGCGGATGGAAGGTCTGAAGTACCGCCCCCATAAAAAAAGAAGCGTAACAGTGCTGTTTTTTAAATACGTTTTATTAAATAATAGTAATTAAATTAATCATAACTCCTTTTTTTTATAACATGCTCATTTTTAAGCTTAGTTTAAACTTGTTTTGAGCTTGTTTTTAGCTTGTTTAAAGCTTGGTTTAAGCTTGTTTTAAGCTTGTTTTAAGCTTGATTTTAGCTGGTTTTAAGCTTCTTTAAGCTTGGCTTAAGTTTGTCTTAAGCTTGGTTTAAGCTGGTTTTATCTTGTTTTAAGCTTGGTTTTAGCTAGTTTGAAGCTTGGTCTTAGCTGGTTTGAAGCTTGGTCTTAGCTTGTTTTAAGCTAACACAATAGAAAATGATTTTTTTTTCTAAGTCAAAAACACACAAACACATACAAATAATCGAGCTGATGAACAATAAAATCTACATGATCAGTTTACAGACAGTACACTTGGTTTTATCTTGGTTGTCGTTTGGTTTTAGCTTGTTTAAAGCTTGGTTTAAGTTTTTTTTTAAGCTTGGTTTAAGTTTGTATAAAGCTTGTTTGACGCTTGATTTTAGCTGGTTTTAAACTTGGTTTTAGCTTGTTTTAAGCTTGTTTTAAGCTTCTGTAATCTTGGCTTAAGCTTGTTCTAATTTTGTTTTAAGCTTGGTTTTAGCTTGTTTTAAGCTTGGTTTTAGCTTGTTTTTAAGCTTGGTTTTAGCTTGTTTTAAGCTTGGTTTTAGCTTGTTTTAAGCTTGGTTTTAGCTTGTTTAAAGCTTGGTTTTATCTTGTTTTATCTTGTTTTAAGCTTGTTCTAAGCTTGTTCTAAGCTTGTTCTAAGCTTGTTTTAAGCTTGGTTTTAGCTTGTTTTAAGCTTGGCTTAAGCTTGTTTTAAGCTTGCTTAAGCTTGTTTTAAGCTTGGTTTTAGCTTGGCTTAAGCTTGTTTTAAGCTTGGTTTAAGTTTGTTTAAACCTTGTTTTACGCTTGATTTTAGCTGGTTTCAAACTTGGTTTTAGCTTGTTTTAAGCTTTTTTTTAGCTTGTTTTAAGCTTAGTTTTAGCTTGTATATAGCTTGGTTTAAGCTTGGTTTTAGCTGGTTTGAAGCTTGGTCTTAGCTTGTTTTAAGCTAACACGATAGAAAATGATTTTTTTAAAGTCAAAAACACACAAACACATACAAATAATCGAGCTGATGAACAATAAAATCTACATGATCAGTTTACAGACAGTACACTTGGTTTTATCTTGGTTGTCGTTTAGTTTTAACTTGTTTTAAGCTTGGTTTCAGCTTGTTTAAAGCTTGGTTTATGCTTGGTTTTAGCTTGTTATTAGCTCGGTCTTAGCTTCTTTTAAGCTCAATTTTAACTTGTTTTAAGCTTGGTTTTAGCTTGTTTAAAGCTTGGTTTAAGCTTGGTTTTATCTTGTTTTAAGCTAGTTCTAAGCTTGTTCTAAGCTTGTTTTTAGCTTGTTTTAAGCTTGGTTTTATCTTGGCTTAAGCTTGTTTTAAGCTTGGTTTTAGCTTGGCTTAAGCTTGGTTTTAGCTTGGCTTAAGCTTGTTTTATGATTGGTTTAAGTTTGTTTAAACCTTGTTTTACGCTTGATTTTAGCTTGTTTTAAGCTTGTTTTAAGCTTGGTTTTAGCTTGTATAAAGCTTGGTTTAAGCTTGGTTTTAGCTGGTTTGAAGCTTGGTCTTAGCTTGTTTTAAGCTAACACAATAGAAAATGATTTTTTTAAGTCAAAAGCACACAAACACATACAAATAATCGAGCTGATGAACAATAAAATCTACATGATCAGTTTACAGACAGTACACTTGGTTTTATCTTGGTTGTCGTTTAGTTTTAACTTGTTTTAAGCTTGGTTTCAGCTTGTTTAAAGCTTGGTTTATGCTTGGTTTTAGCTTGTTATTAGCTCGGTCTTAGCTTCTTTTAAGCTTAATTTTAACTTGTTTTAAGCTTGGTTTTAGCTTGTTTAAAGCTTTTTTAAGCTTGGATTAAGCTTGTTCTAAGCTTGTTTTAAGCTTGTTTTAAACTTGGTTTTAGCTTGTTTAAAGCTTGGCTTAAGCTTGTTTTAAGCTTGGTTTTAGCTTGTTTTAAGTTCGGTCTTAGCTTGTTTTAAGCTTGGTTTTTAGCTTGTATAAAGCTTAGTTTAAGCTTGGTTTTAGCTGGTTTGAAGCTTGATCTTAGCTTGTTTTAAGTTAACACAATAGAAAATGATTTTTTTTCTAAGTCAAAATCACACAAACACATACAAATAATCGAGCTGTTGAACAATAAAATCTACATGATCAGTTTACAGACAGTACACTTGGTTTTATCTTGGTTGTTGTTTGGTTTTAGCTTGTTTAAAGCTTGGTTTAAGTTTTTTTAAAGCTTGGTTTAAGTTTGTATAAAGCTTGTTTGACGCTTGATTTTAGCTGGTTTTAAACTTGGTTTTAGCTTGTTTTAAGCTTGTTTTAAGCTTCTGTAATCTTGGCTTAAGCTTGTTCTAATTTTGTTTTAAGCTTGGTTTTAGTTTGTTTTAAGCTTGGTTTTAGCTTGTTTTAAGCTTGGTTTTAGCTTGTTTTAAGCTTTGTGTTAGCTTGTTTAAAGCTTGGTTTTAGCTTGTTTTAAGCTTGGTTTAAGCTTGGCTTAAGCTTGTTTTAAGCTTGGTTTTAGCTTGGCTTAAGCTTGTTTTAAGCTTGGTTTAAGTTTGGTTTTAGCTGGTTTGAAGCTTGGTCTTAGCTTGTTTTAAGCTAACACAATAGAAAATGATTTTTTTAAAGTCAAAAACACACAAAGACATACAAATAATCGAGCTGATGAACAATAAAATCTACATGATCAGTTTACAGACAGTACACTTGGTTTTATCTTGGTTGTCGTTTAGTTTTAACTTGTTTTAAGCTTGGTTTCAGCTTGTTTAAAGCTTGGTTTATGCTTGGTTTTAGCTTGTTATTAGCTCGGTCTTAGCTTCTTTTAAGCTTAATTTTAACTTGTTTTAAGCTTGGTTTTAGCTTGTTTAAAGCTTGGTTTAAGCTTGATTTTAGCTTGTTTTAAGCTTTTTTAAGCTTGGATTAAGCTTGTTCTAATCTACATGATCAGTTTACAGACAGTACACTTGGTTTTATCTTGGTTGTCGTTTGGTTTAAGCTTGTTTAAAGCTTTGTTTAAGTTTTTTTAAGCTTGGTTTAAGTTTGTATAAAGCTTGTTTGACGCTTGATTTTAGCTGGTTTTAAACTTGGTTTAAGCTTGTTTTAAGCTTGTTTTAAGCTTGTTTTAAGCTACTTTAATCTTGGCTTAAGCTTGTTCTAAGCTTGTTTTAAGCTTGGTTTTAGCTTGTTTTAAGCTTGGTTTAAGCTTGTTTTAAGCTTGGTTTTAGCTTGTTTAAAGCTTGGTTTTATCTTGTTTTATCTTGTTTTAAGCTTGTTCTAAGCTTGTTCTAAGCTTGTTTTAAGCTTGGTTTAAGCTTAAATTAAGCTTGTTTTAAGCTTGGTTTTAGCTTGGCTTAAGCTTTTTTTAAGCTTGGTTTAAGTTTGGTTTTAGCTGGTTTGAAGCTTGGTCTTAGCTTGTTTTAAGCTAACACAATAGAAAATGATTTTTTTAAAGTCAAAAACACACAAACACATACAAATAATCGAGCTGATGAACAATAAAATCTACATGATCAGTTTACAGACAGTACACTTGGTTTTATCTTGGTTGTCGTTTAGTTTTAACTTGTTTTAAGCTTGGTTTCAGCTTGTTTAAAGCTTAGTTTATGCTTGGTTTTAGCTTGTTATTAGCTCGGTCTTAGCTTCTTTTAAGCTTAATTTTAACTTGTTTTAAGCTTGGTTTTAGCTTGTTTAAAGCTTGGTTTAAGCTTGATTTTAGCTTGTTTTAAGCTTTTTTAAGCTTGGATTAAGCTTGTTTTAAGCTTGTTTTAAACTTGTTTTAAACTTGGTTTTAGCTTGTTTTAAGCTATGTTTTAGCTTGTTTTAAGCTCGGTCTTAGCTAGTTTTAAGCTTGGTTTAAACTTGTTTTAAGCTTGGACTAAGCTTGTTAAAAGTTTGGCTTAGACTTGTTTTAAGCTTGGTTTTAGCTTGTTTTAAGCTTGGTTTTAGCTTGTTTTAAGCTTGGTTTTAGCTTGTTTTAAGCTTGGTTTTAGCTTGTTTTAAGCTTGGTTTTAGCTTGTTTTAAGCTCGGTCTTAGCTTGTTTTAAGCTTGGTTTAAACTTGTTTTAAGCTTGGATTTAGCTTGTTTAAAGCTTGGCTTAAGCTTGTTTTAAGCTTGGTTTTAGCTTGTTTTAAGTTCGGTTTTAGCTTGTTTTAAGCTTGGTTTTAGCTTGTTTTAAGCTCGGTCTTAGCTTGTTTTAAGCTTGGTTTAAACTTGTTTTAAGCTTGGTTTTAGCTTGTTTTAAGCTTGGTTTAAGCTTGTTTTAAGCTTGGTTTTATCTTGGCTTAAGCTTGTTTTAAGCTTGGTTTTAGCTTGGCTTAAGCTTGGTTTTAGCTTGGCTTAAGCTTGTTTTATGATTGGTTTAAGTTTGTTTAAACCTTGTTTTACGCTTGATTTTAGCTTGTTTTAAGCTTGTTTTAAGCTTGGTTTTAGCTTGTATAAAGCTTGGTTTAAGCTTGGTTTTAGCTGGTTTGAAGCTTGGTCTTAGCTTGTTTTAAGCTAACACAATAGAAAATGATTTTTTTAAGTCAAAAGCACACAAACACATACAAATAATCGAGCTGATGAACAATAAAATCTACATGATCAGTTTACAGACAGTACACTTGGTTTTATCTTGGTTGTCGTTTAGTTTTAACTTGTTTTAAGCTTGGTTTCAGCTTGTTTAAAGCTTGGTTTATGCTTGGTTTTAGCTTGTTATTAGCTCGGTCTTAGCTTCTTTTAAGCTTAATTTTAACTTGTTTTAAGCTTGGTTTTAGCTTGTTTAAAGCTTTTTTAAGCTTGGATTAAGCTTGTTCTAAGCTTGTTTTAAGCTTGTTTTAAACTTGGTTTTAGCTTGTTTAAAGCTTGGCTTAAGCTTGTTTTAAGCTTGGTTTTAGCTTGTTTTAAGTTCGGTCTTAGCTTGTTTTAAGCTTGGTTTTTAGCTTGTATAAAGCTTAGTTTAAGCTTGGTTTTAGCTGGTTTGAAGCTTGATCTTAGCTTGTTTTAAGTTAACACAATAGAAAATGATTTTTTTTCTAAGTCAAAATCACACAAACACATACAAATAATCGAGCTGTTGAACAATAAAATCTACATGATCAGTTTACAGACAGTACACTTGGTTTTATCTTGGTTGTTGTTTGGTTTTAGCTTGTTTAAAGCTTGGTTTAAGTTTTTTTAAAGCTTGGTTTAAGTTTGTATAAAGCTTGTTTGACGCTTGATTTTAGCTGGTTTTAAACTTGGTTTTAGCTTGTTTTAAGCTTGTTTTAAGCTTCTGTAATCTTGGCTTAAGCTTGTTCTAATTTTGTTTTAAGCTTGGTTTTAGTTTGTTTTAAGCTTGGTTTTAGCTTGTTTTAAGCTTGGTTTTAGCTTGTTTTAAGCTTTGTGTTAGCTTGTTTAAAGCTTGGTTTTAGCTTGTTTTAAGCTTGGTTTAAGCTTGGCTTAAGCTTGTTTTAAGCTTGGTTTTAGCTTGGCTTAAGCTTGTTTTAAGCTTGGTTTAAGTTTGGTTTTAGCTGGTTTGAAGCTTGGTCTTAGCTTGTTTTAAGCTAACACAATAGAAAATGATTTTTTTAAAGTCAAAAACACACAAAGACATACAAATAATCGAGCTGATGAACAATAAAATCTACATGATCAGTTTACAGACAGTACACTTGGTTTTATCTTGGTTGTCGTTTAGTTTTAACTTGTTTTAAGCTTGGTTTCAGCTTGTTTAAAGCTTGGTTTATGCTTGGTTTTAGCTTGTTATTAGCTCGGTCTTAGCTTCTTTAAGCTTAATTTTAACTTGTTTTAAGCTTGGTTTTAGCTTGTTTAAAGCTTGGTTTAAGCTTGATTTTAGCTTGTTTTAAGCTTTTTTAAGCTTGGATTAAGCTTGTTCTAATCTACATGATCAGTTTACAGACAGTACACTTGGTTTTATCTTGGTTGTCGTTTGGTTTAAGCTTGTTTAAAGCTTTGTTTAAGTTTTTTTTAAGCTTGGTTTAAGTTTGTATAAAGCTTGTTTGACGCTTGATTTTAGCTGGTTTTAAACTTGGTTTAAGCTTGTTTTAAGCTTGTTTTAAGCTACTTTAATCTTGGCTTAAGCTTGTTCTAAGCTTGTTTTAAGCTTGGTTTTAGCTTGTTTTAAGCTTGGTTTAAGCTTGTTTTAAGCTTGGTTTTAGCTTGTTTAAAGCTTGGTTTTATCTTGTTTTATCTTGTTTTAAGCTTGTTCTAAGCTTGTTTTAAGCTTGGTTTAAGCTTAAATTAAGCTTGTTTTAAGCTTGGTTTTAGCTTGGCTTAAGCTTTTTTTAAGCTTGGTTTAAGTTTGGTTTTAGCTGGTTTGAAGCTTGGTCTTAGCTTGTTTTAAGCTAACACAATAGAAAATGATTTTTTTAAAGTCAAAAACACACAAACACATACAAATAATCGAGCTGATGAACAATAAAATCTACATGATCAGTTTACAGACAGTACACTTGGTTTTATCTTGGTTGTCGTTTAGTTTTAACTTGTTTTAAGCTTGGTTTCAGCTTGTTTAAAGCTTAGTTTATGCTTGGTTTTAGCTTGTTATTAGCTCGGTCTTAGCTTCTTTTAAGCTTAATTTTAACTTGTTTTAAGCTTGGTTTTAGCTTGTTTAAAGCTTGGTTTAAGCTTGATTTTAGCTTGTTTTAAGCTTTTTTAAGCTTGGATTAAGCTTGTTCTAAGCTTGTTTTAAGCTTGTTTTAAACTTGTTTTAAACTTGTTTTAAACTTGGTTTTAGCTTGTTTTAAGCTATGTTTTAGCTTGTTTTAAGCTCGGTCTTAGCTAGTTTTAAGCTTGGTTTAAACTTGTTTTAAGCTTGGACTAAGCTTGTTAAAAGTTTGGCTTAGACTTGTTTTAAGCTTGGTTTTAGCTTGTTTTAAGCTTGGTTTTAGCTTGTTTTAAGCTTGGTTTTAGCTTGTTTTAAGCTTGGTTTTAGCTTGTTTTAAGCTTGGTTTTAGCTTGTTTTAAGCTCGGTCTTAGCTTGTTTTAAGCTTGGTTTAAACTTGTTTTAAGCTTGGATTTAGCTTGTTTAAAGCTTGGCTTAAGCTTGTTTTAAGCTTGGTTTTAGCTTGTTTTAAGTTCGGTTTTAGCTTGTTTTAAGCTTGGTTTTAGCTTGTTTTAAGCTCGGTCTTAGCTTGTTTTAAGCTTGGTTTAAACTTGTTTTAAGCTTGGTTTTAGCTTGTTTTAAGCTTGGTTTAAGCTTGTTTTAAGCTTGGTTTTATCTTGGCTTAAGCTTGTTTTAAGCTTGGTTTTAGCTTGGCTTAAGCTTGGTTTTAGCTTGGCTTAAGCTTGTTTTATGATTGGTTTAAGTTTGTTTAAACCTTGTTTTACGCTTGATTTTAGCTTGTTTTAAGCTTGTTTTAAGCTTGGTTTTAGCTTGTATAAAGCTTGGTTTAAGCTTGGTTTTAGCTGGTTTGAAGCTTGGTCTTAGCTTGTTTTAAGCTAACACAATAGAAAATGATTTTTTTAAGTCAAAAGCACAACAAAAAACAACATACAAATAATCGAGCTGATGAACAATAAAATCTACATGATCAGTTTACAGACAGTACACTTGGTTTTATCTTGGTTGTCGTTTAGTTTTAACTTGTTTTAAGCTTGGTTTCAGCTTGTTTAAAGCTTGGTTTATGCTTGGTTTTAGCTTGTTATTAGCTCGGTCTTAGCTTCTTTTAAGCTTAATTTTAACTTGTTTTAAGCTTGGTTTTAGCTTGTTTAAAGCTTTTTTAAGCTTGGATTAAGCTTGTTCTAAGCTTGTTTTAAGCTTGTTTTAAACTTGGTTTTAGCTTGTTTAAAGCTTGGCTTAAGCTTGTTTTAAGCTTGGTTTTAGCTTGTTTTAAGTTCGGTCTTAGCTTGTTTTAAGTTAACACAATAGAAAATGATTTTTTTTCTAAGTCAAAATCACACAAACACATACAAATAATCGAGCTGTTGAACAATAAAATCTACATGATCAGTTTACAGACAGTACACTTGGTTTTATCTTGGTTGTTGTTTGGTTTTAGCTTGTTTAAAGCTTGGTTTAAGTTTTTTTTAAGCTTGGTTTAAGTTTGTATAAAGCTTGTTTGACGCTTGATTTTAGCTGGTTTTAAACTTGGTTTTAGCTTGTTTTAAGCTTGTTTTAAGCTTCTGTAATCTTGGCTTAAGCTTGTTCTAATTTTGTTTTAAGCTTGTTTTTAGTTTGTTTTAAGCTTGGTTTTAGCTTGTTTTAAGCTTGGTTTTAGCTTGTTTTAAGCTTTGTGTTAGCTTGTTTAAAGCTTGGTTTTAGCTTGTTTTAAGCTTGGTTT
>NW_026543552.1:0-10000 GCF_028750875.1 Macrosteles quadrilineatus
TTACATTTTAACATTTTTTATGATCAAGTCTTTCCCTTGCAACTGACCCTGGTAGCCTCGTCTAGTATGAGGATGGATGGGATTTTCAGTAGAGCGCGGGCGATAGCTATCCTCTGTTTCTGGCCCCCAGACACGGTAACTCCTCTCTCCCCCAGAATGGTACTGTAGCCATCAGGGAACTGTCGGATAAAACTGTCAGCATTGGCCAGCCCAGCAGCCTCGTACACCTGTGACAAAGATTAATTAAATTAGTAATACCAAACTAGTGACGGGTAATACAAACAAAGTAACATAGAATCAAACTAGCTACCTTCTGAATACAGCAGTACTATAATCACTCAACCACCAAGCTGACATAAAAAACTTTTACTCATACCAGTACTCATAACGTTTTTAATATGTTACATTTTAACAAGTTACCTTTAAGCATGTTACCTCGTACACCTGTGACAAAGATTAATTAAATTAGTAATACCAAACTAGTGACGGGTAATACAAACAAAGTAACATAGAATCAAACTAGCTACCTTCTGAATACAGCAGTACTATAATCACTCAACCACCAAGCTGACATAAAAAACTTTTACTCATACCAGTAATCATAACGTTTTTAATATGTTACATTTTAACAAGTTACCTTTAAGCATGTTACATTTTAAAAGGTTACAATTTTACATGTTACATTTTTACATGTTACATTTTAATATGTTACATTTTAACACGTTACATTTAAGCATGTTACATTTTAAAATGTTACATTTTAACACGTTACATTTTAACATGTTACATTTTAACTTCTTATATTTCCACATGTTACATTTTTACATGTTACATTTTAACATGTTTTACGATCAAGTCATTCCCTTGCAACTGACCTGGTAGCCTCGTCTAGTATGAGGATGGATGGGATTTTCAGTAGAGCGCGGGCGATAGCTATCCTCTGTTTCTGGCCCCCAGACACGGTAACTCCTCTCTCCCCCAGAATGGTACTGTAGCCATCAGGGAACTGTCGGATAAAACTGTCAGCATTGGCCAGCCCAGCAGCCTCGTACACCTGTGACAAAGATTAATTAAATTAGTAATACCAAACTAGTGACGGGTAGTACAAACAAAGTAACATAGAATCAAACTAGCTACCTTCTGAATACAGCAGTACTATAATCACTCAACCACCAAGCTGACATAAAAAACTTTTACTCATACCAGTACTCATAACGTTTTTAATATGTTACATTTTAACAAGTTACCTTTAAGCATGTTACATTTTAAAAGGTTACAATTTTACATGTTACATTTTTACATGTTACATTTTAATATGTTACATTTTAACACGTTACATTTAAGCATGTTACATTTTAAAATGTTACATTTTAACACGTTACATTTTAACATGTTACATTTTAACTTCTTATATTTCCACATGTTACATTTTTACATGTTACATTTTAACATGTTTTACGATCAAGTCATTCCCTTGCAACTGACCTGGTAGCCTCGTCTAGTATGAGGATGGATGGGATTTTCAGTAGAGCGCGGGCGATAGCTATCCTCTGTTTCTGGCCCCCAGACACGGTAACTCCTCTCTCCCCCAGAATGGTACTGTAGCCATCAGGGAACTGTCGGATAAAACTGTCAGCATTGGCCAGCCCAGCAGCCTCGTACACCTGTGACAAAGATTAATTAAATTAGTAATACCAAACTAGTGACAGGTAATACAAACAAAGTAACATAGAATCAAACCAGCTACCTTCTAATTACAAGGCGAGTAAAGCAGTACTATAATCACTCAACCACCAAGCTGACATAAAAACTTTTACTCATACCAGTACTCATAACGTTTTTAATGTGTTACATTTTAACAAGTTACCTTTAAGCAAGTTACATTTTAAAAGGTTACAATTTTACATGTTACATTTTTACATGTTACATTTTAATATGTTACATTTTAACAAGTTACATTTAAGCATGTTACATTTTAACACGTTACATTTTAACATGTTACATTTTAACTTCTTATATTTCCACATGTTACATTTTTACATGTTACATTTTAACATGTTTTACGATCAAGTCATTCCCTTGCAACTGACTTGGTAGCCTCGTCTAGTATGAGGATGGATGGGATTTTGACAGGTAATACAAACAAAGAAACATAGAATCAAACCGTCGTCGTCGTCGTCGTCGTCGTCGTCTACATTTTTACATTTTACATATTTACATGTTACATTTTAACATTTTTTATGATCAAGTCTTTCCCTTGCAACTGACCTGGTAGCCTCGTCTAGTATGAGGATGGATGGGATTTTCAGTAGAGCGCGGGCGATAGCTATCCTCTGTTTCTGGCCCCCAGACACGGTAACTCCTCTCTCCCCCAGAATGGTACTGTAGCCATCAGGGAACTGTCGGATAAAACTGTCAGCATTGGCCAGCCCAGCAGCCTCGTACACCTGTGACAAAGATTAATTAAATTAGTAATACCAAACTAGTGACGGGTAATACAAACAAAGTAACATAGAATCAAACTAGCTACCTTCTGAATACAGCAGTACTATAATCACTCAACCACCAAGCTGACATAAAAAACTTTTACTCATACCAGTACTCATAACGTTTTTAATATGTTACATTTTAACAAGTTACCTTTAAGCATGTTACCTCGTACACCTGTGACAAAGATTAATTAAATTAGTAATACCAAACTAGTGACGGGTAATACAAACAAAGTAACATAGAATCAAACTAGCTACCTTCTGAATACAGCAGTACTATAATCACTCAACCACCAAGCTGACATAAAAAACTTTTACTCATACCAGTAATCATAACGTTTTTAATATGTTACATTTTAACAAGTTACCTTTAAGCATGTTACATTTTAAAAGGTTACAATTTTACATGTTACATTTTTACATGTTACATTTTAATATGTTACATTTTAACACGTTACATTTAAGCATGTTACATTTTAAAATGTTACATTTTAACACGTTACATTTTAACATGTTACATTTTAACTTCTTATATTTCCACATGTTACATTTTTACATGTTACATTTTAACATGTTTTACGATCAAGTCATTCCCTTGCAACTGACCTGGTAGCCTCGTCTAGTATGAGGATGGATGGGATTTTCAGTAGAGCGCGGGCGATAGCTATCCTCTGTTTCTGGCCCCCAGACACGGTAACTCCTCTCTCCCCCAGAATGGTACTGTAGCCATCAGGGAACTGTCGGATAAAACTGTCAGCATTGGCCAGCCCAGCAGCCTCGTACACCTGTGACAAAGATTAATTAAATTAGTAATACCAAACTAGTGACGGGTAGTACAAACAAAGTAACATAGAATCAAACTAGCTACCTTCTAAATACAGCAGTACTATAATCACTCAACCACCAAGCTGACATAAAAAACTTTTACTCATACCAGTACTCATAACGTTTTTAATATGTTACATTTTAACAAGTTACCTTTAAGCATGTTACATTTTAAAAGGTTACAATTTTACATGTTACATTTTTACATGTTACATTTTAATATGTTACATTTTAACACGTTACATTTAAGCATGTTACATTTTAAAATGTTACATTTTAACACGTTACATTTTAACATGTTACATTTTAACTTCTTATATTTCCACATGTTACATTTTTACATGTTACATTTTAACATGTTTTACGATCAAGTCATTCCCTTGCAACTGACCTGGTAGCCTCGTCTAGTATGAGGATGGATGGGATTTTCAGTAGAGCGCGGGCGATAGCTATCCTCTGTTTCTGGCCCCCAGACACGGTAACTCCTCTCTCCCCCAGAATGGTACTGTAGCCATCAGGGAACTGTCGGATAAAACTGTCAGCATTGGCCAGCCCAGCAGCCTCGTACACCTGTGACAAAGATTAATTAAATTAGTAATACCAAACTAGTGACAGGTAATACAAACAAAGTAACATAGAATCAAACCAGCTACCTTCTAATTACAAGGCGAGTAAAGCAGTACTATAATCACTCAACCACCAAGCTGACATAAAAACTTTTACTCATACCAGTACTCATAACGTTTTTAATGTGTTACATTTTAACAAGTTACCTTTAAGCAAGTTACATTTTAAAAGGTTACAATTTTACATGTTACATTTTTACATGTTACATTTTAATATGTTACATTTTAACAAGTTACATTTAAGCATGTTACATTTTAACACGTTACATTTTAACATGTTACATTTTAACTTCTTATATTTCCACATGTTACATTTTTACATGTTACATTTTAACATGTTTTACGATCAAGTCATTCCCTTGCAACTGACTTGGTAGCCTCGTCTAGTATGAGGATGGATGGGATTTTGACAGGTAATACAAACAAAGAAACATAGAATCAAACCGTCGTCGTCGTCGTCGTCGTCGTCGTCGTCTACATTTTTACATTAATTTTACATATTTACATGTTACATTTTAACATTTTTTATGATCAAGTCTTTCCCTTGCAACTGACCTGGTAGCCTCGTCTAGTATGAGGATGGATGGGATTTTCAGTAGAGCGCGGGCGATAGCTATCCTCTGTTTCTGGCCCCCAGACACGGTAACTCCTCTCTCCCCCAGAATGGTACTGTAGCCATCAGGGAACTGTCGGATAAAACTGTCAGCATTGGCCAGCCCAGCAGCCTCGTACACCTGTGACAAAGATTAATTAAATTAGTAATACCAAACTAGTGACGGGTAATACAAACAAAGTAACATAGAATCAAACTAGCTACCTTCTGAATACAGCAGTACTATAATCACTCAACCACCAAGCTGACATAAAAAACTTTTACTCATACCAGTACTCATAACGTTTTTAATATGTTACATTTTAACAAGTTACCTTTAAGCATGTTACCTCGTACACCTGTGACAAAGATTAATTAAATTAGTAATACCAAACTAGTGACGGGTAATACAAACAAAGTAACATAGAATCAAACTAGCTACCTTCTGAATACAGCAGTACTATAATCACTCAACCACCAAGCTGACATAAAAAACTTTTACTCATACCAGTAATCATAACGTTTTTAATATGTTACATTTTAACAAGTTACCTTTAAGCATGTTACATTTTAAAAGGTTACAATTTTACATGTTACATTTTTACATGTTACATTTTAATATGTTACATTTTAACACGTTACATTTAAGCATGTTACATTTTAAAATGTTACATTTTAACACGTTACATTTTAACATGTTACATTTTAACTTCTTATATTTCCACATGTTACATTTTTACATGTTACATTTTAACATGTTTTACGATCAAGTCATTCCCTTGCAACTGACCTGGTAGCCTCGTCTAGTATGAGGATGGATGGGATTTTCAGTAGAGCGCGGGCGATAGCTATCCTCTGTTTCTGGCCCCCAGACACGGTAACTCCTCTCTCCCCCAGAATGGTACTGTAGCCATCAGGGAACTGTCGGATAAAACTGTCAGCATTGGCCAGCCCAGCAGCCTCGTACACCTGTGACAAAGATTAATTAAATTAGTAATACCAAACTAGTGACGGGTAGTACAAACAAAGTAACATAGAATCAAACTAGCTACCTTCTGAATACAGCAGTACTATAATCACTCAACCACCAAGCTGACATAAAAAACTTTTACTCATACCAGTACTCATAACGTTTTTAATATGTTACATTTTAACAAGTTACCTTTAAGCATGTTACATTTTAAAAGGTTACAATTTTACATGTTACATTTTTACATGTTACATTTTAATATGTTACATTTTAACACGTTACATTTAAGCATGTTACATTTTAAAATGTTACATTTTAACACGTTACATTTTAACATGTTACATTTTAACTTCTTATATTTCCACATGTTACATTTTTACATGTTACATTTTAACATGTTTTACGATCAAGTCATTCCCTTGCAACTGACCTGGTAGCCTCGTCTAGTATGAGGATGGATGGGATTTTCAGTAGAGCGCGGGCGATAGCTATCCTCTGTTTCTGGCCCCCAGACACGGTAACTCCTCTCTCCCCCAGAATGGTACTGTAGCCATCAGGGAACTGTCGGATAAAACTGTCAGCATTGGCCAGCCCAGCAGCCTCGTACACCTGTGACAAAGATTAATTAAATTAGTAATACCAAACTAGTGACAGGTAATACAAACAAAGTAACATAGAATCAAACCAGCTACCTTCTAATTACAAGGCGAGTAAAGCAGTACTATAATCACTCAACCACCAAGCTGACATAAAAACTTTTACTCATACCAGTACTCATAACGTTTTTAATGTGTTACATTTTAACAAGTTACCTTTAAGCAAGTTACATTTTAAAAGGTTACAATTTTACATGTTACATTTTTACATGTTACATTTTAATATGTTACATTTTAACAAGTTACATTTAAGCATGTTACATTTTAACACGTTACATTTTAACATGTTACATTTTAACTTCTTATATTTCCACATGTTACATTTTTACATGTTACATTTTAACATGTTTTACGATCAAGTCATTCCCTTGCAACTGACTTGGTAGCCTCGTCTAGTATGAGGATGGATGGGATTTTGACAGGTAATACAAACAAAGAAACATAGAATCAAACCGTCGTCGTCGTCGTCGTCGTCGTCGTCGTCTACATTTTTACATTAATTTTACATATTTACATGTTACATTTTAACATTTTTTATGATCAAGTCTTTCCCTTGCAACTGACCTGGTAGCCTCGTCTAGTATGAGGATGGATGGGATTTTCAGTAGAGCGCGGGCGATAGCTATCCTCTGTTTCTGGCCCCCAGACACGGTAACTCCTCTCTCCCCCAGAATGGTACTGTAGCCATCAGGGAACTGTCGGATAAAACTGTCAGCATTGGCCAGCCCAGCAGCCTCGTACACCTGTGACAAAGATTAATTAAATTAGTAATACCAAACTAGTGACGGGTAATACAAACAAAGTAACATAGAATCAAACTAGCTACCTTCTGAATACAGCAGTACTATAATCACTCAACCACCAAGCTGACATAAAAAACTTTTACTCATACCAGTACTCATAACGTTTTTAATATGTTACATTTTAACAAGTTACCTTTAAGCATGTTACCTCGTACACCTGTGACAAAGATTAATTAAATTAGTAATACCAAACTAGTGACGGGTAATACAAACAAAGTAACATAGAATCAAACTAGCTACCTTCTGAATACAGCAGTACTATAATCACTCAACCACCAAGCTGACATAAAAAACTTTTACTCATACCAGTACTCATAACGTTTTTAATATGTTACATTTTAACAAGTTACCTTTAAGCATGTTACATTTTAAAAGGTTACAATTTTACATGTTACATTTTTACATGTTACATTTTAATATGTTACATTTTAACACGTTACATTTAAGCATGTTACATTTTAAAATGTTACATTTTAACACGTTACATTTTAACATGTTACATTTTAACTTCTTATATTTCCACATGTTACATTTTTACATGTTACATTTTAACATGTTTTACGATCAAGTCATTCCCTTGCAACTGACCTGGTAGCCTCGTCTAGTATGAGGATGGATGGGATTTTCAGTAGAGCGCGGGCGATAGCTATCCTCTGTTTCTGGCCCCCAGACACGGTAACTCCTCTCTCCCCCAGAATGGTACTGTAGCCATCAGGGAACTGTCGGATAAAACTGTCAGCATTGGCCAGCCCAGCAGCCTCGTACACCTGTGACAAAGATTAATTAAATTAGTAATACCAAACTAGTGACGGGTAGTACAAACAAAGTAACATAGAATCAAACTAGCTACCTTCTGAATACAGCAGTACTATAATCACTCAACCACCAAGCTGACATAAAAAACTTTTACTCATACCAGTACTCATAACGTTTTTAATATGTTACATTTTAACAAGTTACCTTTAAGCATGTTACATTTTAAAAGGTTACAATTTTACATGTTACATTTTTACATGTTACATTTTAATATGTTACATTTTAACACGTTACATTTAAGCATGTTACATTTTAAAATGTTACATTTTAACACGTTACATTTTAACATGTTACATTTTAACTTCTTATATTTCCACATGTTACATTTTTACATGTTACATTTTAACATGTTTTACGATCAAGTCATTCCCTTGCAACTGACCTGGTAGCCTCGTCTAGTATGAGGATGGATGGGATTTTCAGTAGAGCGCGGGCGATAGCTATCCTCTGTTTCTGGCCCCCAGACACGGTAACTCCTCTCTCCCCCAGAATGGTACTGTAGCCATCAGGGAACTGTCGGATAAAACTGTCAGCATTGGCCAGCCCAGCAGCCTCGTACACCTGTGACAAAGATTAATTAAATTAGTAATACCAAACTAGTGACAGGTAATACAAACAAAGTAACATAGAATCAAACCAGCTACCTTCTAATTACAAGGCGAGTAAAGCAGTACTATAATCACTCAACCACCAAGCTGACATAAAAACTTTTACTCATACCAGTACTCATAACGTTTTTAATGTGTTACATTTTAACAAGTTACCTTTAAGCAAGTTACATTTTAAAAGGTTACAATTTTACATGTTACATTTTTACATGTTACATTTTAATATGTTACATTTTAACAAGTTACATTTAAGCATGTTACATTTTAACACGTTACATTTTAACATGTTACATTTTAACTTCTTATATTTCCACATGTTACATTTTTACATGTTACATTTTAACATGTTTTACGATCAAGTCATTCCCTTGCAACTGACTTGGTAGCCTCGTCTAGTATGAGGATGGATGGGATTTTGACAGGTAATACAAACAAAGAAACATAGAATCAAACCGTCGTCGTCGTCGTCGTCGTCGTCGTCGTCTACATTTTTACATTAATTTTACATATTTACATGTTACATTTTAACATTTTTTATGATCAAGTCTTTCCCTTGCAACTGACCTGGTAGCCTCGTCTAGTATGAGGATGGATGGGATTTTCAGTAGAGCGCGGGCGATAGCTATCCTCTGTTTCTGGCCCCCAGACACGGTAACTCCTCTCTCCCCCAGAATGGTACTGTAGCCATCAGGGAACTGTCGGATAAAACTGTCAGCATTGGCCAGCCCAGCAGCCTCGTACACCTGTGACAAAGATTAATTAAATTAGTAATACCAAACTAGTGACGGGTAATACAAACAAAGTAACATAGAATCAAACTAGCTACCTTCTGAATACAGCAGTACTATAATCACTCAACCACCAAGCTGACATAAAAAACTTTTACTCATACCAGTACTCATAACGTTTTTAATATGTTACATTTTAACAAGTTACCTTTAAGCATGTTACCTCGTACACCTGTGACAAAGATTAATTAAATTAGTAATACCAAACTAGTGACGGGTAATACAAACAAAGTAACATAGAATCAAACTAGCTACCTTCTGAATACAGCAGTACTATAATCACTCAACCACCAAGCTGACATAAAAAACTTTTACTCATACCAGTAATCATAACGTTTTTAATATGTTACATTTTAACAAGTTACCTTTAAGCATGTTACATTTTAAAAGGTTACAATTTTACATGTTACATTTTTACATGTTACATTTTAATATGTTACATTTTAACACGTTACATTTAAGCATGTTACATTTTAAAATGTTACATTTTAACACGTTACATTTTAACATGTTACATTTTAACTTCTTATATTTCCACATGTTACATTTTTACATGTTACATTTTAACATGTTTTACGATCAAGTCATTCCCTTGCAACTGACCTGGTAGCCTCGTCTAGTATGAGGATGGATGGGATTTTCAGTAGAGCGCGGGCGATAGCTATCCTCTGTTTCTGGCCCCCAGACACGGTAACTCCTCTCTCCCCCAGAATGGTACTGTAGCCATCAGGGAACTGTCGGATAAAACTGTCAGCATTGGCCAGCCCAGCAGCCTCGTACACCTGTGACAAAGATTAATTAAATTAGTAATACCAAACTAGTGACGG
>NW_026543552.1:15000-24826 GCF_028750875.1 Macrosteles quadrilineatus
ACCACCAAGCTGACATAAAAACTTTTACTCATACCAGTACTCATAACGTTTTTAATGTGTTACATTTTAACAAGTTACCTTTAAGCAAGTTACATTTTAAAAGGTTACAATTTTACATGTTACATTTTTACATGTTACATTTTAATATGTTACATTTTAACAAGTTACATTTAAGCATGTTACATTTTAACACGTTACATTTTAACATGTTACATTTTAACTTCTTATATTTCCACATGTTACATTTTTACATGTTACATTTTAACATGTTTTACGATCAAGTCATTCCCTTGCAACTGACTTGGTAGCCTCGTCTAGTATGAGGATGGATGGGATTTTGACAGGTAATACAAACAAAGAAACATAGAATCAAACCGTCGTCGTCGTCGTCGTCGTCTACATTTTTACATTTTACATATTTACATGTTACATTTTAACATTTTTTATGATCAAGTCTTTCCCTTGCAACTGACCTGGTAGCCTCGTCTAGTATGAGGATGGATGGGATTTTCAGTAGAGCGCGGGCGATAGCTATCCTCTGTTTCTGGCCCCCAGACACGGTAACTCCTCTCTCCCCCAGAATGGTACTGTAGCCATCAGGGAACTGTCGGATAAAACTGTCAGCATTGGCCAGCCCAGCAGCCTCGTACACCTGTGACAAAGATTAATTAAATTAGTAATACCAAACTAGTGACGGGTAATACAAACAAAGTAACATAGAATCAAACTAGCTACCTTCTGAATACAGCAGTACTATAATTACTCAACCACCAAGCTGACATAAAAAACTTTTACTCATACCAGTACTCATAACGTTTTTAATATGTTACATTTTAACAAGTTACCTTTAAGCATGTTACCTCGTACACCTGTGACAAAGATTAATTAAATTAGTAATACCAAACTAGTGACGGGTAATACAAACAAAGTAACATAGAATCAAACTAGCTACCTTCTGAATACAGCAGTACTATAATCACTCAACCACCAAGCTGACATAAAAAACTTTTACTCATACCAGTACTCATAACGTTTTTAATATGTTATATTTTAACAAGTTACCTTTAAGCATGTTACATTTTAAAAGGTTACAATTTTACATGTTACATTTTTACATGTTACATTTTAATATGTTACATTTTAACACGTTACATTTAAGCATGTTACATTTTAAAATGTTACATTTTAACACGTTACATTTTAACATGTTACATTTTAACTTCTTATATTTCCACATGTTACATTTTTACATGTTACATTTTAACATGTTTTACGATCAAGTCATTCCCTTGCAACTGACCTGGTAGCCTCGTCTAGTATGAGGATGGATGGGATTTTCAGTAGAGCGCGGGCGATAGCTATCCTCTGTTTCTGGCCCCCAGACACGGTAACTCCTCTCTCCCCCAGAATGGTACTGTAGCCATCAGGGAACTGTCGGATAAAACTGTCAGCATTGGCCAGCCCAGCAGCCTCGTACACCTGTGACAAAGATTAATTAAATTAGTAATACCAAACTAGTGACGGGTAGTACAAACAAAGTAACATAGAATCAAACTAGCTACCTTCTGAATACAGCAGTACTATAATCACTCAACCACCAAGCTGACATAAAAAACTTTTACTCATACCAGTACTCATAACGTTTTTAATATGTTACATTTTAACAAGTTACCTTTAAGCATGTTACATTTTAAAAGGTTACAATTTTACATGTTACATTTTTACATGTTACATTTTAATATGTTACATTTTAACACGTTACATTTAAGCATGTTACATTTTAAAATGTTACATTTTAACACGTTACATTTTAACATGTTACATTTTAACTTCTTATATTTCCACATGTTACATTTTTACATGTTACATTTTAACATGTTTTACGATCAAGTCATTCCCTTGCAACTGACCTGGTAGCCTCGTCTAGTATGAGGATGGATGGGATTTTCAGTAGAGCGCGGGCGATAGCTATCCTCTGTTTCTGGCCCCCAGACACGGTAACTCCTCTCTCCCCCAGAATGGTACTGTAGCCATCAGGGAACTGTCGGATAAAACTGTCAGCATTGGCCAGCCCAGCAGCCTCGTACACCTGTGACAAAGATTAATTAAATTAGTAATACCAAACTAGTGACAGGTAATAAAACAAAGTAACATAGAATCAAACCAGCTACCTTCTAATTACAAGGCGAGTAAAGCAGTACTATAATCACTCAACCACCAAGCTGACATAAAAACTTTTACTCATACCAGTACTCATAACGTTTTTAATGTGTTACATTTTAACAAGTTACCTTTAAGCAAGTTACATTTTAAAAGGTTACAATTTTACATGTTACATTTTTACATGTTACATTTTAATATGTTACATTTTAACAAGTTACATTTAAGCATGTTACATTTTAACACGTTACATTTTAACATGTTACATTTTAACTTCTTATATTTCCACATGTTACATTTTTACATGTTACATTTTAACATGTTTTACGATCAAGTCATTCCCTTGCAACTGACTTGGTAGCCTCGTCTAGTATGAGGATGGATGGGATTTTGACAGGTAATACAAACAAAGTAACATAGAATCAAACCGTCGTCGTCGTCGTCGTCGTCGTCGTCGTCGTCGTCGTCGTCGTCGTCGTCGTCGTCGTCGTCGTCGTCGTCGTCGTCGTCGTCGTCGTCGTCGTCGTCGTCGTCGTCGTCGTCGTCGTCGTCGTCGTCGTCGTCGTCGTCGTCGTCGTCGTCGTCGTCGTCGTCGTCGTCGTCGTCGTCGTCGTCGTCGTCGTCGTCGTCGTCGTCGTCGTCGTCGTCGTCGTCGTCGTCGTCGTCGTCGTCGTCGTCGTCGTCGTCGTCGTCGTCGTCGTCGTCGTCGTCGTCGTCGTCGTCGTCGTCGTCGTCGTCGTCGTCGTCGTCGTCGTCGTCGTCGTCGTCGTCGTCGTCGTCGTCGTCGTCGTCGTCGTCGTCGTCGTCGTCGTCGTCGTCGTCGTCGTCGTCGTCGTCGTCGTCGTCGTCGTCGTCGTCGTCGTCGTCGTCGTCGTCGTCGTCGTCGTCGTCGTCGTCGTCGTCGTCTACATTTTTACATTTTACATATTTACATGTTACATTTTAACATTTTTTATGATCAAGTCTTTCCCTTGCAACTGACCTGGTAGCCTCGTCTAGTATGAGGATGGATGAGATTTTCAGTAGAGCGCGGGCGATAGCTATCCTCTGTTTCTGGCCCCCAGACACGGTAACTCCTCTCTCCCCCAGAATGGTACTGTAGCCATCAGGGAACTGTCGGATAAAACTGTCAGCATTGGCCAGCCCAGCAGCCTCGTACACCTGTGACAAAGATTAATTAAATTAGTAATACCAAACTAGTGACGGGTAATACAAACAAAGTAACATAGAATCAAACTAGCTACCTTCTGAATACAGCAGTACTATAATCACTCAACCACCAAGCTGACATAAAAAACTTTTACTCATACCAGTACTCATAACGTTTTTAATATGTTACATTTTAACAAGTTACCTTTAAGCATGTTACCTCGTACACCTGTGACAAAGATTAATTAAATTAGTAATACCAAACTAGTGACGGGTAATACAAACAAAGTAACATAGAATCAAACTAGCTACCTTCTGAATACAGCAGTACTATAATCACTCAACCACCAAGCTGACATAAAAAACTTTTACTCATACCAGTACTCATAACGTTTTTAATATGTTACATTTTAACAAGTTACCTTTAAGCATGTTACATTTTAAAAGGTTACAATTTTACATGTTACATTTTTACATGTTACATTTTAATATGTTACATTTTAACACGTTACATTTAAGCATGTTACATTTTAAAATGTTACATTTTAACACGTTACATTTTAACATGTTACATTTTAACTTCTTATATTTCCACATGTTACATTTTTACATGTTACATTTTAACATGTTTTACGATCAAGTCATTCCCTTGCAACTGACCTGGTAGCCTCGTCTAGTATGAGGATGGATGGGATTTTCAGTAGAGCGCGGGCGATAGCTATCCTCTGTTTCTGGCCCCCAGACACGGTAACTCCTCTCTCCCCCAGAATGGTACTGTAGCCATCAGGGAACTGTCGGATAAAACTGTCAGCATTGGCCAGCCCAGCAGCCTCGTACACCTGTGACAAAGATTAATTAAATTAGTAATACCAAACTAGTGACGGGTAGTACAAACAAAGTAACATAGAATCAAACTAGCTACCTTCTGAATACAGCAGTACTATAATCACTCAACCACCAAGCTGACATAAAAAACTTTTACTCATACCAGTACTCATAACGTTTTTAATATGTTACATTTTAACAAGTTACCTTTAAGCATGTTACATTTTAAAAGGTTACAATTTTACATGTTACATTTTTACATGTTACATTTTAATATGTTACATTTTAACACGTTACATTTAAGCATGTTACATTTTAAAATGTTACATTTTAACACGTTACATTTTAACATGTTACATTTTAACTTCTTATATTTCCACATGTTACATTTTTACATGTTACATTTTAACATGTTTTACGATCAAGTCATTCCCTTGCAACTGACCTGGTAGCCTCGTCTAGTATGAGGATGGATGGGATTTTCAGTAGAGCGCGGGCGATAGCTATCCTCTGTTTCTGGCCCCCAGACACGGTAACTCCTCTCTCCCCCAGAATGGTACTGTAGCCATCAGGGAACTGTCGGATAAAACTGTCAGCATTGGCCAGCCCAGCAGCCTCGTACACCTGTGACAAAGATTAATTAAATTAGTAATACCAAACTAGTGACAGGTAATACAAACAAAGTAACATAGAATCAAACCAGCTACCTTCTAATTACAAGGCGAGTAAAGCAGTACTATAATCACTCAACCACCAAGCTGACATAAAAACTTTTACTCATACCAGTACTCATAACGTTTTTAATGTGTTACATTTTAACAAGTTACCTTTAAGCAAGTTACATTTTAAAAGGTTACAATTTTACATGTTACATTTTTACATGTTACATTTTAATATGTTACATTTTAACAAGTTACATTTAAGCATGTTACATTTTAACACGTTACATTTTAACATGTTACATTTTAACTTCTTATATTTCCACATGTTACATTTTTACATGTTACATTTTAACATGTTTTACGATCAAGTCATTCCCTTGCAACTGACTTGGTAGCCTCGTCTAGTATGAGGATGGATGGGATTTTGACAGGTAATACAAACAAAGAAACATAGAATCAAACCGTCGTCGTCGTCGTCGTCGTCGTCGTCGTCTACATTTTTACATTTTACATATTTACATGTTACATTTTAACATTTTTTATGATCAAGTCTTTCCCTTGCAACTGACCTGGTAGCCTCGTCTAGTATGAGGATGGATGGGATTTTCAGTAGAGCGCGGGCGATAGCTATCCTCTGTTTCTGGCCCCCAGACACGGTAACTCCTCTCTCCCCCAGAATGGTACTGTAGCCATCAGGGAACTGTCGGATAAAACTGTCAGCATTGGCCAGCCCAGCAGCCTCGTACACCTGTGACAAAGATTAATTAAATTAGTAATACCAAACTAGTGACGGGTAATACAAACAAAGTAACATAGAATCAAACTAGCTACCTTCTGAATACAGCAGTACTATAATTACTCAACCACCAAGCTGACATAAAAAACTTTTACTCATACCAGTACTCATAACGTTTTTAATATGTTACATTTTAACAAGTTACCTTTAAGCATGTTACCTCGTACACCTGTGACAAAGATTAATTAAATTAGTAATACCAAACTAGTGACGGGTAATACAAACAAAGTAACATAGAATCAAACTAGCTACCTTCTGAATACAGCAGTACTATAATCACTCAACCACCAAGCTGACATAAAAAACTTTTACTCATACCAGTACTCATAACGTTTTTAATATGTTACATTTTAACAAGTTACCTTTAAGCATGTTACATTTTAAAAGGTTACAATTTTACATGTTACATTTTTACATGTTACATTTTAATATGTTACATTTTAACACGTTACATTTAAGCATGTTACATTTTAAAATGTTACATTTTAACACGTTACATTTTAACATGTTACATTTTAACTTCTTATATTTCCACATGTTACATTTTTACATGTTACATTTTAACATGTTTTACGATCAAGTCATTCCCTTGCAACTGACCTGGTAGCCTCGTCTAGTATGAGGATGGATGGGATTTTCAGTAGAGCGCGGGCGATAGCTATCCTCTGTTTCTGGCCCCCAGACACGGTAACTCCTCTCTCCCCCAGAATGGTACTGTAGCCATCAGGGAACTGTCGGATAAAACTGTCAGCATTGGCCAGCCCAGCAGCCTCGTACACCTGTGACAAAGATTAATTAAATTAGTAATACCAAACTAGTGACGGGTAGTACAAACAAAGTAACATAGAATCAAACTAGCTACCTTCTGAATACAGCAGTACTATAATCACTCAACCACCAAGCTGACATAAAAAACTTTTACTCATACCAGTACTCATAACGTTTTTAATATGTTACATTTTAACAAGTTACCTTTAAGCATGTTACATTTTAAAAGGTTACAATTTTACATGTTACATTTTTACATGTTACATTTTAATATGTTACATTTTAACACGTTACATTTAAGCATGTTACATTTTAAAATGTTACATTTTAACACGTTACATTTTAACATGTTACATTTTAACTTCTTATATTTCCACATGTTACATTTTTACATGTTACATTTTAACATGTTTTACGATCAAGTCATTCCCTTGCAACTGACCTGGTAGCCTCGTCTAGTATGAGGATGGATGGGATTTTCAGTAGAGCGCGGGCGATAGCTATCCTCTGTTTCTGGCCCCCAGACACGGTAACTCCTCTCTCCCCCAGAATGGTACTGTAGCCATCAGGGAACTGTCGGATAAAACTGTCAGCATTGGCCAGCCCAGCAGCCTCGTACACCTGTGACAAAGATTAATTAAATTAGTAATACCAAACTAGTGACAGGTAATACAAACAAAGTAACATAGAATCAAACCAGCTACCTTCTAATTACAAGGCGAGTAAAGCAGTACTATAATCACTCAACCACCAAGCTGACATAAAAACTTTTACTCATACCAGTACTCATAACGTTTTTAATGTGTTACATTTTAACAAGTTACCTTTAAGCAAGTTACATTTTAAAAGGTTACAATTTTACATGTTACATTTTTACATGTTACATTTTAATATGTTACATTTTAACAAGTTACATTTAAGCATGTTACATTTTAACACGTTACATTTTAACATGTTACATTTTAACTTCTTATATTTCCACATGTTACATTTTTACATGTTACATTTTAACATGTTTTACGATCAAGTCATTCCCTTGCAACTGACTTGGTAGCCTCGTCTAGTATGAGGATGGATGGGATTTTGACAGGTAATATAAACAAAGTAACATAGAATCAAACCGTCGTCGTCGTCGTCGTCGTCGTCGTCGTCGTCGTCGTCGTCGTCGTCGTCGTCGTCGTCGTCGTCGTCGTCGTCGTCGTCGTCGTCGTCGTCGTCGTCGTCGTCGTCGTCGTCGTCGTCGTCGTCGTCGTCTACATTTTTACATTTTACATATTTACATGTTACATTTTAACATTTTTTATGATCAAGTCTTTCCCTTGCAACTGACCTGGTAGCCTCGTCTAGTATGAGGATGGATGAGATTTTCAGTAGAGCGCGGGCGATAGCTATCCTCTGTTTCTGGCCCCCAGACACGGTAACTCCTCTCTCCCCCAGAATGGTACTGTAGCCATCAGGGAACTGTCGGATAAAACTGTCAGCATTGGCCAGCCCAGCAGCCTCGTACACCTGTGACAAAGATTAATTAAATTAGTAATACCAAACTAGTGACGGGTAATACAAACAAAGTAACATAGAATCAAACTAGCTACCTTCTGAATACAGCAGTACTATAATCACTCAACCACCAAGCTGACATAAAAAACTTTTACTCATACCAGTACTCATAACGTTTTTAATATGTTACATTTTAACAAGTTACCTTTAAGCATGTTACATTTTAAAAGGTTACAATTTTACATGTTACATTTTTACATGTTACATTTTAATATGTTACATTTTAACACGTTACATTTAAGCATGTTACATTTTAAAATGTTACATTTTAACACGTTACATTTTAACATGTTACATTTTAACTTCTTATATTTCCACATGTTACATTTTTACATGTTACATTTTAACATGTTTTACGATCAAGTCATTCCCTTGCAACTGACCTGGTAGCCTCGTTCTAGTATGAGGATGGATGGGATTTTCAGTAGAGCGCGGGCGATAGCTATCCTCTGTTTCTGGCCCCCAGACACGGTAACTCCTCTCTCCCCCAGAATGGTACTGTAGCCATCAGGGAAACTGTCGGATAAAACTGTCAGCATTGGCCAGCCCAGCAGCCTCGTACACCTGTGACAAAGATTAATTAAATTAGTAATACCAAACTAGTGACGGGTAGTACAAACAAAGTAACATAGAATCAAACTAGCTACCTTCTGAATACAGCAGTACTATAATCACTCAACCACCAAGCTGACATAAAAAACTTTTACTCATACCAGTACTCATAACGTTTTTAATATGTTACATTTTAACAAGTTACCTTTAAGCATGTTACATTTTAAAAGGTTACAATTTTACATGTTACATTTTTACATGTTACATTTTAATATGTTACATTTTAACACGTTACATTTAAGCATGTTACATTTTAAAATGTTACATTTTAACACGTTACAATTTAACATGTTACATTTTAACTTCTTATATTTCCACATGTTACATTTTTACATGTTACATTTTAACATGTTTTACGATCAAGTCATTCCCTTGCAACTGACCTGGTAGCCTCGTCTAGTATGAGGATGGATGGGATTTTCAGTAGAGCGCGGGCGATAGCTATCCTCTGTTTCTGGCCCCCAGACACGGTAACTCCTCTCTCCCCCAGAATGGTACTGTAGCCATCAGGGAACTGTCGGATAAAACTGTCAGCATTGGCCAGCCCAGCAGCCTCGTACACCTGTGACAAAGATTAATTAAATTAGTAATACCAAACTAGTGACAGGTAATACAAACAAAGTAACATAGAATCAAACCAGCTACCTTCTAATTACAAGGCGAGTAAAGCAGTACTATAATCACTCAACCACCAAGCTGACATAAAAACTTTTACTCATACCCAGTACTCATAACGTTTTAATGTGTTACATTTTAACAAGTTACCTTTAAGCAAGTTACATTTTAAAAGGTTACAATTTTACATGTTACATTTTTACATGTTACATTTTAATATGTTACATTTTAACAAGTTACATTTAAGCATGTTACATTTTAACACGTTACATTTTAACATGTTACATTTTAACTTCTTATATTTCCACATGTTACATTTTTACATGTTACATTTTAACATGTTTTACGATCAAGTCATTCCCTTGCAACTGACTTGGTAGCCTCGTCTAGTATGAGGATGGATGGGATTTTGACAGGTAATACAAACAAAGAAACATAGAATCAAAACCGTCGTCGTCGTCGTCGTCGTCGTCGTCGTCTACATTTTTACATTTTACATATTTACATGTTACATTTTAACATTTTTTATGATCAAGTCTTTCCCTTGCAACTGACCTGGTAGCCTCGTCTAGTATGAGGATGGATGGGATTTTCAGTAGAGCGCGGGCGATAGCTATCCTCTGTTTCTGGCCCCCAGACACGGTAACTCCTCTCTCCCCCAGAATGGTACTGTAGCCATCAG
>NW_026543553.1:0-24782 GCF_028750875.1 Macrosteles quadrilineatus
TGGTGCATCTGTTACAGCTTCTAAAATGCCATTCCCGTTAGTTTTCAGATGCTTGACAAAATCAATTTTTCACTAACGAGTTTGTAATTGGCCAATTTTTTGTTGAAAAACGTTTGTAAGAATGTACATGTAAAAAATAAAAAATATGGTCAATAAAAATGTCTGCTATTAAAAAATTTCCTGCTTTTAAACTGTCAAAACTAAAAAGTATGTACAATGTACAACATGATGATTAGAAATTCAAAATGCATTATTACCCAGAAAAGTTCACCATAAATAATGTACGACTATTGCACTGAAAAAAGTCCCAAATTAATTAATGAATGCTCGTAATAGTGGCCAACTTATGTGAACGCTCGTACAACTCCTCTGGCAACGGCAATAAAAAGTAGAACTGCCTGCACAATGTGGATGCTAATATCAGAGTTCTCGGCAAGAGTTCATAAGGCTGCCGCCACCGCCGCCGTCTTATCGCACCGTTAATATATCTCAATACAGAATATAGAAGACTAACTTCAGAAAGCAGAGAAGACTAGCAAACAAAGGAGTCAATGATTAATAGCAAACTATTAATAATCGAATGGGCACAGAGAAAGTGGTGGAAGGGCACATTCAAAGATGGAGACGCGGTGTGAGATGCAAGAATAGTAGTCTGATAAGCAAACTCTCTTTTTTCTATTCAGTTCTCTGGCTGCGTGCAGCGTGTGCAAAAAGCTAAGCTGCTGCTGCTGCACCACTTTCTTAAAAGTTCTGTCAGGTGAAACAATCAGAAGAGAAAGGAGTCAAAAAGCAGAAAATTTCGCTACACCAAAAAGTAGAGGCAAAAATTTACAAGACGTTCCGCACTTTGATCGATAAGAAAACGATCCAATTCCCTCGTTGTGCGGCCGTAGTGATTGGCCAGAACTGAGAGAACTTTGGCCAGCATTCGGGTAATGGTCTTTACTTGCTAGGTCTCTCCAGTAATGACACACACACACACATATACTAGCCGAATCAAGCTAGTGTGTATATGTTTAGTAGTGCTAATGTTTCTAAGGACCAGGCTGCTTTCAATGTAGGCCATCTGAAAATTCTGTGAAATTAGAAAGCCAACTGCAGGCCAATCAAGCTGGAACGAGTGTGCCTGGTGCAGTGTGTACAGTGTATCTTCTTGCAGCAGAGCAGAACAGCTTTGTACAGTAGACTAGGCACTGCCATTTTGCCCAGCAAACAATGTGATAAAATGGAGCGCAAAAGTTAATAGAAATATATTGGCTACATGGCGAGACAGACGCGTTACTGCGCCAAAGCAGTAGAGGCAGCAGCAGCAATCTGGGCAACAAGAGTAGCCTAATGGGCTGACGGTGTATATCGTATTACCATAATAATGCCATGTCGGGCCCAAATTAAAATGGCAGCCAGAAGCTACAACTAAGGAAGGCTGGCTGACTGGAAGCTCAGAGTAGACTGCTGACACTAATCCTCAGGCTCTCATCGCATTCTCTGCGCTCAGTCAACTTGAATACTCGCGCCCTTGTTAGTGTAGACCAATTCTCAGCAGACATAACAGCAACAGCAGCAGCAGCAACAGCAGAAAGCAGAAAGATGTAAGAATAGAGTGAACTTTAAAACAAAGCATAAATTAGCACAGTTCAAAGGAGGGAGATGGAAAGAGCACACACGTGTCGTAAAATGAAAGAGAGAAACAAAGTTAATCGAGGGCTGCTTGACAGCAAAAGTGACCAAATGGCAGAGTAGTGTTGGCGCAGTGAGAAAGAGAACGGTCATGAAAAGCTGAGAAGGCCAATTGCTGAGTGTGTGCAATCACAGCCGATCAATTGACGATTGTGTCAGTCTGCCTGTGTCTGTGTGTGTCTGTGCATCTAGCTGGGGCACTTAGCTGGAGCCCCACTTGTCATCATTTGACAAGTGGCCCTGCCCGTTCTCTTCAGCGCATCAAGGCATCAGACAGCCTTGGCACAGCCAAGTGGTGTCCACAATTCTTGGGTCAAATTTCACACACAGTGCCGTGGCAGTGCCCTGGCTGCCAGTGAGCCAGCAGTCAACAGTCACATCTTATTTGACGCCGGTCATCAAATCAACAGCCATCACTGGCTGAGGCAAATTATTGCCGACTGCCAGCGAGTTCCCAGCTCAGGCTCAGCCAGCTCTCAGCATTTGCATTTTATGCTCGCTGACCAATTGACACTCTTGTGACTGGTTGGTTGTTGGCTTGTTCACACTACTTCTGACCATATGTGAAAAGAAATAAAAAGTGTAAAGAATGCCAGTCAAAAGGAGATTTGTGAGGTGCTGCTGAGCTGGTAAAAGCAGGTCGTAAAAACAGATCTCAGTGTCTTTTGGCCAGCAGTGAGGTATTGTGAGTGCCATTTAATTGGATGCCTAATAATTAAAGCTGGAACAAAGACAATGGTTACAGTAAAAGTCGTAGCAAACAACAGCCGGTGCAACGTCGTTTCTCAGGCAATAGAAGTCTAATGGTACACTGATGGAGCAATAAATCAGAGCAGCACATGTGCAAAACCTTTCTTTGATTGAGCAGAACCGTCCTTTGGCCTTGTAAACTAATGAGCAAAAATGAAATGAAAGAAGGACACAGAAAGCACAGAAGCTAGAAGTGACAATTAAAGCTAGCAGTGAAATATTGCGCAACCAGCATCAAACACACTACACTTCAAGACGTCCACTTTCATCTGATGTGAGTGTGTGCACTTTTAGTGTCATTCACGCTGCGAGTATATCCGGCCTGCTATCTCAATTCACCAGGAACGAATCATCGCTGGTGGTACAAGAGAAAAAATTCCGCTAAGAATAGGCTTCTGATAAATCAAGTGTTGCAGTGTCAGTGTGTCTTTTGCACTAGCAAGTGTGTGATTTTCACGAGGACACGGCTTTCCAACGACCCATTGCCAAGAAGGGCAATCGTTGACACGTGTTTTAGCGGAGCAAAGTGCGCCCAAAGCTGAAGCGTTCATGCAGATAGAGTTTAAAAAGAGCACCAGGGCGGCTAATTCGTGTGAAACCGAAAGCAGCAGTCAGTCAGTCAGTTCTTTTTAGTCGGTAGTGTCAATTGAAATTGACATTAATTAGAGACAAAATGGAGCAGTGACGATAAGATTCATTAAGAATCACTGCTCCGGTGGCAGGCGTAGTAGAGATAGGGGCTGCTCCCGTCACATGGCAAAGGGGAGACGCGGCTAAATGCATTCGATACATCGCCAGGCAGGCAGATCCAACAAGGCAGTTGGTGAGAGAGAGAGAGAGAGATAGCCATCAAAGGAGACTTTCCAGTGCTACCGAACACGACAGAAGTACCCAGAAGGAAAGGGAGAGAGAGGGAGACCATTTGATGCGTCCATCGGGTGCGTTCCATCCCGTGCGGTGGAGAAGAAGAGCAAAGGAAAGACCGCCAGAGCGGGCACCAGAAAAGGAAAGAGCAAAGGAGCGTTCAGCAGCAAGTTCATTAGCCCGTACCAAACACTCGACCACTCGGAGACGTCAGCGAAGAGAGAGAGAGAGAGAGAGAGGGAAAGAAAGGGAGCCTGCGTCTTCACGCGCGGCATTTGCACAGACGGCAAAGAAATCAGCGCCGAAAAGTCGAGTAGTACAAGACAAGAGAGCTGAAGAGGGAAAAAGAAGGACGAAAGAGCTGAGTAGAAACGAATTGCAGCAGAAAAAAAGACGAAACTGGCGACCAGCAGCAGTAGTGGCAGCAATTTGTCTTTGCCTAGACCGATGTGGCACTCTGATAAATCATTTGGCTCTTGCTCGTGGCTGCCGGTAGAGCTGTTGCAAGCAGTGCTATGTCTCGGTGATATCTCGGTTTGCCTCTGTCTATCTGTGTCTGTGGTGCTCACGGAAATGTTGCGGAAATCCAAGTTAAGACTCTGAACAGAACTGAAAGTCAGCGAGTGCGCAGTGAACAGAGAAACGTCACTATCACTAGCAGTGGCTGCAGCATAATTGCAGAATGATTACTGCTAAAGGGTTACGTAAACGTTGAAGACTTACCAGAAGCAAAGGAAAAGAGGGTGACAAAGTGAGTGATGATCGAGTGTTTCCACTGTTGACTGGTTCGACGATTGGCACTGATGAGTGAAGGGAGAGAGATGAAGAAAGCGGGTTGCCTGCAAGGGAAAAACAAAAACATGACAAATTAATGAGACGTTCTACTGAGATGGTTTTAAATGACAATTAACAGAATGCATTGTTATAGACTAAGGATGCAATGTGCAGTAAATGTTAAGCTATAAAAGAAAAACGCTAGAACCATTTTGCCCAGGGCAAAGTGCAAATGTCAAATGGGTGCAAAGAATGACTGCGTCTGTGTTTCTAGGATGCACCTAAAAACCATAGTCAAGTGAATTAATGAGCTTCAAAGAAGTGCGGTGCGTCTGCAATGAATGCCATGGTTCATGAATGGACTGCGTCGGTCTGACTGAGTGCCAAATTGCCTCACTATGAGAGGGCATGTTTTGCAGAATCTAAACGATCAGCTTTGTCGGCTCCTAAGAAGGGCACAAAAGTTTGCTAATGAGTAAAGCTTGAAACAGATTCACTCATTACTAGAGGCGGATAGCTCTTTTCCTGGGCAACTCGGAGAGGACTGTTGAAAAGAGAACGGTTGAGCAGCCAAATATTTGCTCATTGATTACAACTTTGCAAGAAAGAAGGGGTAATAAATTTCAATTTTTATTTGCCCAAGTGTTAATTTAGCGCCAATTTGAATGAATGGCTGGCTGGCGAGGTGTTGCACTAAAAAAGCTGAAACTGGTAAGTGCAAGGCTCATTTGGGCGCCGAGCGGGAGTTAACACTTTCAATCAATTAATTATAATTTGGACTGAAGATTAGAAAACACCAAATAGAGGAAGCAGTATCGACTGGGTGAGTGAAAAGAGCAAGAGCAAGAGGAAGTGTGCAAAGAGGAAAAGCTCATGTGAAAGAAGCAGCAGTTGAAAGGAAAAAGATCGAGTAGAGAAAGAAGTGCAGAGAAAGTGCCAGGAGACTTATTACGACAGGCGCCAGTGTCTACACAACTCGGCGCCCGCTAAATTGAATCACACAATTTGGAATTAATGACTTGACGAACAAATCGACGCTTCATTAGTGAATCGAAGCAAGGCAACTTCAGCTGAAGACGCTGAAGACGCTGAAGGCGGCAGCAGCAGCAGCAGCAGAAACAGCGAGTGCAGGTCTAGGTGAGAGTGCACAACAATCGACACAAAGTGCCCATAAAAAGGAGTACTCAACTCATCGACTGCCTGACTAGATGGTTGGCTGGCTGGCTTGCTGGTGCACTTTACCAAGCTCAGTTTGTGCTTGTTTTCTCCTCTGTGAAACCCTCAGTGTACATTGGCATGATCAAGAATGAATTAACTTGCAAGAAGAGGGAAAAGCCGCACTCTGACTAGAATAAGGCAGCTCAGCAAATGTACGGTCGTTCTGTGTCGGCCCTAACAGCAGCGACTTTGTTGTCAACGGCATTTCCATTACCCATCTAATGCGAGAATAGTGTCAATAGTAAAAGTAATAGCAATAGTAGTCGTGCAGATGCCAATTTCATTCAATCGCAAATGCCGAACAGCTATGCTCAAGCAGAGGGTCTCTTCATCTTCTGCTGCTGCTGCTGCAACAGTACCGAATCCAAGCGAAATGCAAGCCCGAACAGTGCCATGATTATGTCATTAGCCAATTAGAGTGCGTAATGATAATTGCCCATTCGCTGTTGGTAATCGATGCGAGTGACCGCAAATGACACAGCACTAATTATAGTCGACAACGAGAAGAGATGGACCAATGAGAAATGGAAAGGAGATTACATTGGAAATTCAATGGGCCAGTGAAATATCAAATACCATTCGGCAATAGACATTAACATTGATCTGCACAAAAAGTTTATCATTTTGAAACAACAGACAAGTCTGTAATTAAATAATAAAATAGCTTTCTGTATAAACGCAGCTTTGTCTCAATATATGACTGTCAATGTATTTAAAATAAACAGATCTAGTTTGATTATTGAATAGTATTGGAATCATTGCTGATTGGTATTCTTTAAATAATGTGCAAAGTTCACTGAAAGTTGCTACAAAGTAATGAGGCACATTGCCAGCAGAATCTCTATGAGAAAGACTAAAAGTAGTCAGATGTAGCTTGGCTCATCAACAGAATAGTCGGCTGTGGTTCTCTGTTGAAATTGCAAAAAAAGTGAAAAAGAATGGAAATAGCGAACGAATGTTCAACGTCAATATTGACACTCTGTGCCGGATTTGTAATTATCCAAAGAAGAGAGAAAGCAAATAGCTGACAATAGTGATGCTGAGGGTAAATGGTGATGGTGGTGGTGGTAGTGGGCGAGCAAAGAACGCCAGAGCAGAGCAGAGCAGAGAACGGCTTTGAAATTAAATAAATCCAAGTGATGGAAGGCAGGGGGAGAGGGTGAGGGGCTAGGGATGTGTATTAGGCGACCAGACGAGAATTAAGGAAAGCCAGTGCAGCAGGAGCAATGTCAACAAGACTGCCTCTGTCAGATGCACAGTGAGAGAAAGTAAACGATGAAGGCAGCAAAAGAAAGAATGCTGAATTAATTTGCGCTAATAAATCCGCCGGTACACAGGGAGAGAACAACAAAAGTGCACCACGGGAAGTGAACACTGCAGAATAGAATAGAATACAGAAGGAAAGAGCAAAAACACTGTTCCCTTTTGCATTCCGTCATTTACAAGGCACATTTCCGCCAGGCTAATGTCTTTGAGCGCACTGTGTGTCTGTCCCGGAGTGGGTAAATATTTGACAATTATCAGGATAACCAACTCAAATTGGGATGCACAAATGAAAAACCAAACTAAAAAAGAAGAAAAGAGAACGAAAGAGCACAAATTAATTAACCCGATCAGAGATGAGCAGATGTGACTTGGCTTTTCTGAAGATGACTGCTTCTTCTAGCTAATTATTTAAACGAATAAAAGAATACCAAGGCAAGAAGTGCAGCAATTAAAAGATGTGCAGTCAGCAGCAACAGAAAAAATTGCTATGTTGTCGCAGAGAGAGTAAAGAGGGAGAGGGTGCGGATGAGTCGATAAAGAGCGCAAAACGAAGGTGTGTCCACTTCCTAACTCACGGCGCAATTAGCAAAGGAAGGCACACAGTGTAAACAGTGGTCAATAGATGCACGAATCGAATGTAGTCATCATTGCACACACACACACAAATACAGCTGACTGCTGAAGATGCTTTATTAATTGGCACCGTGTTCACGCACACTACCCGACTGAAGAAGGAAAATAAAGAAAGAGAGAGAGAGTGGTGGTAGCCTCCCAGCAGATGCTCAAAGGCCTCAGTCTGAGCACTGTGTGAGTGCAGTGACAAACAGTCTCCACAGCAGCATCGATGTAGCCTGATGCGATGTCCATCGATTAGAATCTCATTACAATACCACACACACAGTCACACTCAGTGCAAAACGGAGAATGATGCGAATATATGCGAACGAGATTAAACCAAATGGCCGTCTTCTTCGTCTCCTTCTTTTTATTTGTAAGCTTTAATCATACTATGGCACTGCAGAATGCATACTATCAGATGATAGCTATAGCATCGACAAACAATTCTTAAAGAAAGAGGAGCATCTTTGCGAAAGACAGTGAAGACGCATTGGTCTGTGTGTGTTGGCCAGATGCATTAGTGCACTGAATGATGCTAGGCTGCTGCTGTTTCTGGTGAAGAAGCTACCGTTCTTTGCATACACTGTCAAATCCATATGGATTAGAGCAAATAAATTAGAGCAAAGATGGGAGCTGTAATCGAGCGAGACAGTTGACAGACAAATTGAAGAAGAGCAGAAGCAACAAATCGCTGGCTACCAAGCGAGGACACACACACAGTCAACAGAATATTTTGTGCACCGTCAGCAGCTTGGCAACCGTCAGCAAAGCTGAGTATTTGCGACGTGCCTTGAGAGTGCCGCTGAAAACTGCAGTCACTCGGTTTGCAAAGTCAGTCGACAGATTGAAAAGTTTGCAACTTTTGTGTTGACAAATTCGCAACTTGGATAATAATAAAGCAATAAATAACTGAAGTCAGTGGTAATAAATGATGATCAATTCATTGCAAGTCCAGAACAAGTATAAATTTTAAAGAACGCAGGTACATTTGAAGAAGTGGGTAATAAATTCACAATGACACTTTTCAATTGCCACCATAAAAATTAGAAACAATAAAACACAGTTTGCAGTTGATCCAATATCTTGCTTACTGTAAAATTATCATTCAAAAATCAGTGCTCAAGACAGTGTGTTCACTGAAAGCAATAAAAAATTTAAACTTTCATTTGGTTTTGCTTAAAAAGCATTGTTTGTACTTTAAAAACAAAACGTGTGTACATAAAATGTTTATCGTTTTCAAGCAAACGTTGTTCAATTTTTAAATTTAGCATACATAAAAGTCTCATCAGAATTTTCTAAAGCAAATTCACAGGCTGATGACGGTGGCAGCGGAGACGGAAAGAAAAAACAAGAGAAAGAACATGAGTGACTGGCAGCACGGGGCAGTTATGGCGCCAGCCCAGTTTGCATACCCAAACACATACATTTAGAAACTGTCCATGGTTGAGACCGTGTCTGGCACATCAAGTGATATGGTTGCCAGTAAACTTGCTGCAAATTCATCATCGCTCACTTTTTCCTATTCTTATGGTCATCGCTGCCCACTGCCACCATTTGTGCACGGAATATTTTAAATATTCTTTCAGTTTGTTTTTGAGGTACTTTTTTCTTCTATTTTTTTTATACAAGTGTATACACTGTATGTGTGCGCCTATGTTTGTGGTGTCTCTTTAGTGGCGCCATTCGCTTGAAACGGCACCAAAAAGACTGCTGGCACATACATGAAAACACCCAAACACACAACCCGCAGACCCTCGCACATAATAAATTGTAATAAATTTAATAATATAAATTTGCGGCTGCTGGTGTAGGCTGAATTGAATTGAATTGCATTAATAAATAGCAGCTGAAGAAGGAAGAGAGAGAGAAAGAGGGAAGCAAATAGTAAGACTCTTTTGGCAGAATGGAATTGAGCTTAAAAATTGGCGCGTCCAAAATGCACAATAGGAACAACAAACGGCACACGGGCGCTCACGTTGCCGAAGAAAGAGAGTGCAGTGTTGTACAGTGGCGAAGAGAGTTGCAGAGCCAGCGAGCAAGCCACAATTTGTATGTGTGTGCAAAGACAAATTTAATAATTTTGTCAAGTGAAAACATGCCTGCTCAGACAGGAGGCCTAAGTGGCGTCGATTGATGGAGCTTCCAGAGACTGAATTGAGAAAAGGGAAAGTAAAGCAGCCACCTACCACACAAGCAGACAGTAATTTTGCTGAGAAGAAAGAAGAGCAGCTGATGAGCATCAGTCGCGGAAAGATGACTGCGGATAAAGGCGCTCAGATTGGCAACAATTCGATTACACACTGTGTGCCTGCTGTCCAAATGCTGCTAATGAGGCGAGCAGTGGCGACGCACTGAGACAGCCCATGTAAATGATGGCCCAGTGACACTGCCAGAAAGGAGGGAGCAAGGGGCCCCAGAAGTAGACACCGGTGATTGCCGCCGTTCTTGTCACTGCTACCGACACACTTGCAATTTATGGCTTTGTGGCTTCTTGCACAATGAAGCAGATCGCTCGCGCCCGTCGCAGTCTGACTCTGGCTAGCTAGCAGTGGCTCTGATTCTGCTGCAGCAAACGAGGTACAAAATCTGCAGCTGCACTTGCACAATGATAATAAAAATGCTAATCATAAGTTTTGGACAAATAAATTAAATTGTGAAATACTGCTGTGGAAGCGCGCCTTTCGGTGAGGTCGGTGCTGGTGATTTTAGTCAGCAGTGACGCAGCTCGGACAGCAGTCTGGATAGCATGGAGACGCCATTCAGTGTGTGGCAGTTAGTAGCCACTGCTGCTATCACTTCATCTACCATACTGGCAGATGAGAGCAGAAGACACCACAGAGAGGACACCACAGAAACGGTGATGGAAAGTGAAGAGGAATGCTGCAGTGAATACTGTTTCCCTCTCGCTCTGTGCTCTGCTTGTGCGACTGCTTGCCACTGTGTGTTGGTGCGATTTGAACATCGGTGAGAGAAAGAGACAATCGGGCGAATTAACCTGAGCAAGGTGAGCGCACAAAGTGGCAAAGAGCGCAAAATAATTTATGGATTTGCCTGGCAAGTCTTGCAAATTGCATTAGAACAGACAGCGGCTGTGTGTGTGCGATTCGATTAGTCGGCAGTGGCGGCGGACAGTTGCAGTCTCAGCAGCTTCGGCAACTTCAGCATCCTAAGTCTCAGCCAGTGGAGCCAGTTCGTGTCACTCGGCCAAATGACCGATTGCCTAGCACCGTCTTGGGGTACCGTTGTGCCAACAGCCAGTGTGGCTGCCTGGTGAGAAAAAGAAGACTCTGAGAGTGCCAGGCAGCCACTGACATTGGCATCTTGTGCACAGTGCCGATCACCGACAGTCACATTTCACTGGAAGAAGAAGCGTTTGAAGTGAACGGAGCACATCAATCGAAGGAAACGTTTTCATTTGAGACTGCAGTACGCTGTGCAGTGTGTGTATGTTTGTTTGCAAACACCAAAGGCGTATTTGCTTTAATTGGATTACCGCTCTAATTTGCCATTTGTCCAGACTCAAGATTTACACACTACTGCAGTACTGGGCACTTCGATATATATTTACAAACTTGCATTTAGTTCTTGGAAAGCAGTGCATTCTACATTTGCAACGTCGAAGAGTGACGTCCTCAGCAGCCTTTTCCCGGGCAACGACGAGTTAGAAGCAAAGTTGCTGGTGCCCTCGTCCAGCGGCACTCTCCACAGTGCCAGTGCCAGTTTGGTTGAGCAGGAGAAGAGGAGAGGTAAAGCATTTGGTCACGCTCGCAGTTTCATCCTCTTCAACCTTCTTCAAGCAAGCAAGCAAGCAAGAGTGCAACGAGTGGCAGTAGCGGACAGAGGAAATCAAGTTTAGCTGCAAATCTATTTGGACACCTCGTCAGTGTTTGTGTCTGCGTATGGTGGCTCGATTCGATTCGATTGACAGTGGAAGCTGGTGAATGATGATGATGATGATGATGCCTGTGGTGGAAGTAGACTGACTGGCTGACTAAAGAAGAAGAAAACGAAGAAGACCTGGCCGACTGTGAACCCTGCCACCTAGACGAGAGAGTGGTCGTGGTGGCTTTAGTAGCAGTCAGAAGTGGTTGACATCTAAGGCCAGCAATGGCAAGTGTGCACGCTCAAGTGGAGAATAAGCTGCTAAAGAAATGCTCCAATCGAAGGCAATTGCAGTCGATAGGAGCGTGACATAATGCTGGCAATTGTTTATCCTACTCAGGAGAGCGAAAGAGAATGAGCATGATACAGTGCTGCACCAAAGAGTGAGTGCAGTTCCTTCCCGAGCACAGCACAAGTTCACCGCAAGTTAGTTGTGCAAGTAGTGCTGCTGTTGGTGTAGCAGTGATCACCTCAATCAGTCAGTCGGTATTCTTCAGTGTGCTTTCTGCTCGACACCAAATTCTCGTTTGTAGCGCTTCGGTTAGCACGTTCAGGCACTGTGAGGTGCAAGCGGCAAAGAGTGCAACAACTCAGAGAGAGAGAGAACACCATCAAAAGAAGCATTTCATTGTGAAGAGCACCGAAGAATCGACGTTCTCAATTTGGTGGTTACGCTCACTGCTCACCAATGGCGGCAGTCGTCGAGATTGTCCAAGCAACGGCGGCGGCGGCGGCAAAAGTGGCCACGAGTCAGAGACAGAGTCAACGTTCCCTTTCGTTTTCCATTCACTTCACTTGCCGGTGCTGCTGATGTTCTCAGTCGGTCTCTGTTTGTGTGTCTCTCTTCGTTTGTTGCATCATTCGTGCATTGTCAGAGATTTTTCTGCGTCTGTTCAACGCTCATGCAGTGCATCACCGTCAAAGAAGAAGAAGAAGCAATTGAAGTTGAACACCTCATTTGACTGACCTTTGGTCGACATTGCAATGAGGTGCTATGGTCAAAGGAGAATGGAGATAAACAGAGAAACAGAAAAACTCAGACTACGGCGAGTGGATGAATTTGAAAATTGCCCCGCTTTGGCACCTTGCAGAGAGAGCAGACACTCGAGTGGCGAGTGAACGATTGTTAGAAGACTGCTTGACTGTGAACTGTCTCTCTGGACTGCAAGTGAAATGAATCGAAGCTATTGGCAGATAATAAGCAGAAGCAGCATCACGTAATGAAAGGCGGCCGATAATAACAAGCCGAGCTCACTGATGTCGAACAAAGGCAAAACACACAAACTCTGACTGGCTTCAGGCAAAAAGTAGCTATGGCGATAGAATAATGGTACAAAGTCGCCCCAAAAGCGATGCTGTTTGAAATCGAAAGAAGATGCCACTGGAAAAATATACTTGGCAGCAGTGCTGACTCGTGCCTGGGCGGCAATTAGAACTGGCCCCAGTCAGTGTCCACCAGTAGTAGTAGTAAAAGTGTAGTATTCCACTTGAATCAACATCGTCTTACAGACACAATAGAAAAGACAGTCAATTAAAAGCAAATAAATCATCATTACCTTGAACACAAGGAGATGCCATCGGTCAATAAAGGAAAAATGAAGAGAGAACAGAAATTGCCATTGCGGCCAAACAGGAGTGATAAGAAGTCAAATTACAGAAAACTCACAACAAATAAACATGCGGATTTGCAGACTGTGCTGCTGCGCTGAACACACTGATCTAGACTGGTCAATAAGTTTGCCAAGTGGCCACTGGCAAAGTGCATCACCACCAGTAACACCACAAGAAGAGTCATCACAGCCACCGCCGCAGCCGTCAGCAAATCGGTTTGGATGGACAGAGCAGCCGTTTCACATCCTCGTATACTTCGTGATGGATTGTCTAATCGAATTATACAAATTGGTCCCAACTCGGTGGCAATGGCTGTGGCGTCGCTACGATTCATTAGATTTAGTGCTCAAAGTGCCCAATTCTTACAGTAGTCATTGTCTGTGCGTGTGTTGATTTATTTGTCTGTGTGTCCGCACTGTGTGGAGGTTAGCCAGAGGTTGGCCAGGGAGCTCAACTCGAGCAATCCACTGTTCTGACTAAACTGCATGGTGCACCAATGCTTCCACCAGAAACTGCGGTCGCAACAACGGCAAAAAAATGACAAACAAATAAAGGCAGAGTACTGTTGAGAGTAAGACAATTACTGCAAACAAGAGGCAAATAATAAAGCACTAGCGTCTGTCTTTTACTGGCGTTGATGATAAATTTGCGTCATTTATCGAATTGCTCAGTGCCAAAAGAGTGCGCCAGCAAAACGTAGAATTTATGACAAAATGAATTGATAAATTTTGACCAAATGAGAAATGCACGGCGCCAAATGAAAGCTGAAAGCAGGACGGAGAGAGCACCGAAAAACTCTGCCGCTCTGCGGCACTGTTTCCCCCTGTTCAGAGACACTGACACAATTAATCACCATAGCTAATGTTTGCGGTAGTTGTGGCTACAATAGCACTGCAGCACTGCAGGTCAATCTGAATTTAAATTTTGCCAGTATGGTCTAATTGCGGTAGACAGAGACTAGGAGACGCTTTTAGGCACAATGTACACTACTGTATCCACGTAACGGGGGCGCAGGGCGCCATGACAGCTTGGCTGAGTGTGTTTGTGTGTCTGAGCACCACTTCAGCCACACCAGACAAAGCAAACATACTTTTGCTAAATTCTTTCATTTTAATTGGACTCATTTTCAAGTGAAACAGTCGGCACAAATAAAATTAGAAAGTTGTTATAATAATTTGTACGGTAGCAAGAGCAAAAATAGACAAGGTCGTTGCTCGCATATAGATTTTGATAATTTCATTTAATGAACTTCATAAATCATCGGAGGCACTGTTATTTTGGCCAATATCACCAGTGCGGCCCTACTTCAAATGATGGCATCTTTCTATCAAAAGATTCGATAGAAAGATTTCGCCAACAATTAAAAGTATTCTCATTCTTCTATCCTTTCTTTTTTTATTGTGATACTGCATCAAGAGCATCGCAAGGGACGGGGTACAACAATGGAAATGTTTAACAAATAAATAGTTGATTCTTTGATGCAATTGTTTATGAACTTTAAAGTTAAATAATGCTCAACTGCTTATAAACATAAATAAAACATGATATGAGGGCAATAAAAAGAAAAGTAAGTGCAATTTGCCAAGTGCAGAGTGATGCTGATACTACTGGTCGGTAACAATTACGATTAAATATTTAACATCCAGCTCAAACTGTAGCAGGCAAAATGGTCGGACTGCTTGTCTGCCTGTCTGAGTGCTCGGGTGCCTGTGCATCGATCCAAATGTGCAGGCTGCCTTTCACTGCTGCACTGCTCAAATAAATTCTCATTAGCGCACTGTGTGATAGCGGCATCAGCAGCAGAAGTAGTGGCTACTGTACAACAGCTGACCATTAGGCTAAGAATGCTGTCTGCTGTGTAAGCTGAAAGAGAAAGGCAAAGTCAGTGTTTGTTGGGTGCACTCAGTGCAACCCTCTGTCCACCGGTGAGAGGTGCCACTGTAAACTACAGCAGGGGTGGAATGGGTGTCGCTGGCAAGCGATGTTCAAACACAGGGCAACTGGCCAATCTGTCCAGAAAACACACATACACTTTTCTAAATCTTTATTTTTTACAGACTAAAAGAAAATGAAGAAGAGTAAACTGCAACTGCAAAAAACAAGAAAATAGCTGCAGACTCATATCGATCACTGAGCACAAAGTGACATGTCAGCAGTGAAGATGTGCGTGTTAGTGTACAGATGCAGTAGGCACTTCTTAGTCTGAGCCTATCATGATCTGCGGCAGCACTCAAAGTCGGCCAGTATGCCAACCAGGCCCTCCTTTGCATGTTAATTTTCACAAATTCTGGCCAATAAATCTGTGTCTTTAGAGTTTTATTATTATATTTCTTTTTTCGCTTTTCTTCATCTTATGCCGTCGACATTTTCGAGTGATGGCAACATTTGCAGAATGCAGTAAAGAATAGCAAAATTAATGGCACTTATTAGTCAACGAATAAACGTGATTAATGTCAGATTGGGCCAGAGTAGCTGAAGCTGGAGTGCTTGGTGCTTTTTGCTGTCCCAGTCTGACGACTTTGCTTTCTAGTTCTTTTTTCTAAGTTTGGTGGTTAAGAATATCGAAGTAAAGCCCTAGAGAAGTAGAGTGACTTCTTGATAGACGCGTGTCTAGACTTAATTATCATCGTAAAATGGCCAAGCCATAGCAGTGACAGTGGCAGGCAATGATTGTACAAAGACAAGGAACACCAAGAAGAGAACACCAGAAATGCCACCAGGCGAGCGGAAGGGATAGTGCACTCTGCTTACTCTCGGCAGCGGCGGATGATGATGGCGATAGTATCGGCTTTAAGATTTACTGGTTGGCAGCAGCAGCAGCATCAGCATCAGCCAATTGGACTGTCGTCTGCAGCAGCATCCCCAGCAGAATGGGGCCACCGTGTGCACACTGACACTCAGTGCGAGGTATAAACACATCTCACGACAAAAACCCACCAAAGCTGATGCTGAGAGAGAAAGCCAGCTTGAGCAGATTTATGAGAGGCTCCAGTTTAAAAATAGCGCTCCATTGCACTGCTATAGCAGTAGACACAGACAGACAATCAACGCCGGAGAATTGGACAAGGCAAGTAAATTTATAGCAAACAAATCGATGCTTCCACCAATTAATGGCTCAGTTTGGTAACGAAAGAGCAATGGAGCAGTAGAGCAAAGTTGCTTGCAGCCAGAAAGTTGGCCTGTCTGTGACATGAAATTAAGTGGTCGGTAGTAAATCAATCGCCAGTCAAGAAAAGATGGCCAATGAGTCAACGGGTATGAGAACCACTTTGCTCGATAAAAAAGAAAAGAGAGAGAGGGAGCACAACAAAGCAAACAAAGATGTAAATTACATAATGAAGTGATGAGGCAAGGAAGTCATCTTGTCGTCGCTGTTGTCGTGGCCGTCCCTGCTTTTCATTGATCGTAAATTAAACTTTGATGATTCGTGTCCATCTAGCAGAAGTTCACAGTTTGTTCACTCTTTTGGCAATTACTCTCGACAATTCTACTCAATTGCCAGACATAGAAAACATCTTTGTGTTGTACAATTTAATAGCAATTTAATAAAAAAAATAGTCTTTTTACTTTTCACAGAAAGCACTCGAAGAAAGAGTGCAGTGCACTTTGTGCCCAGTAGCCAGGTGATTTGTCAGTAGCCACTAGCAGTGTCAGGCCAACGAGCTAAAGTGACACCAAAATTGGCAACAAACAAACACACACATAGCAGAGCACATTGTCACCAAAGAGTAGTGCTGCATTAGCATAGCTATTCTGCAAATTAATGGCCCAATGTCTTTGCTCTTGATCTGTCTCATGGTCAGTGTGTACAGAGGGCACATTCCAAGCTGGACACACTGCTCTGGCACTGCAGCATGAATGCGTCCTCTCTCTTTGCCTAGATAATAACTTAATATCAAAAATTAATGAGCATAATCACCATCGGCAGTGTCATTAGACTAGAGTGTGTCGCTGTGCAGCAAGTGGTACGGTGATGAGAAGAGATGGCTTAGCTGCTGGCCAATGCGAAGAAGTGTTGATGGGCCACACTGATGACACTGACCGTTGCCTGTCGTCAGTGAACTGACTAGACAATTGAAGCAGCAGTAGCAGTTGCTATTGACAGCGACAATTTGATAATTTAGACGGGCAGAGGAGACGGCCATCAACGGCCATTACCTCATTCAAATTAGCCATAAACAAACGAATCACTATCACACACACACAAAGAAGGCAGGAAGCTGTCGTCAGACTGTTTTTCACTTGTTCTCTTGTCCTGTAACCCATGGTCACAGCAGTTCTATCAGCATCAGGCATCATCATCTTACCTGAGTGCTCTTCCATTCCCAACAACTCAGCACCATTTTCACTCCATAAAGGAAGAGCAGAAGTACTCTGCGACAATGAAAAATCTCTACGGTTACTGTCTTGTTGGGTGATGCTCAAGGGCGTACATTGACAATATCTGTAAAGACAAATTAGTCAGAGCAGCGGTCATTACAGTGCTCAGCTACACCAATTCAAGATCTTATCGCCAGTTTTTTAGGTGGCCAGCATTACCAGCAGCAGCTCTCACTGCCAAATGATGACATACGCAGGCACGTATACGTGTCGCAGTCGTTTGTGTCAGCGCCATTGATAATCTTAAATGGACACAAACTGTGTCTTTTAGAAGAGGAGAGGAATTAATTAGAATTACTTTTTACCAATGTTGAGTTGTTTAAGGATGAAACAAACTAATTGGACAATGGCACACTCGCTAGTCTGCAGTTGACAAGGGCAAAACTGCTATGTATGTGTGTGTGTGTAACACACCAGCCAACGTGGGGATGATCTGAGATCTGATAAGCAATAGAATTGCATAATGTAGATGACTCAAGTGAACGTGAGCGTCGTAATTGCATCCTGTATAATTGCATGTCCCAGAATGGGGGAAGGAATGCTGTTCGAGAGTGCTGCTAAGGACACGGGTGCTGAGTGCCAAGTGATAGAGCCAACTCATCTAATTGGGAAAGAGCACTGCCCCAGACAAACTTGTGAGCCGATTAAGGACACAAAAGTACACACACACTTCATACAGTTGCTTCTGCTCTTTCGCTGACACAAAACACTGCACAGCAGTGTGAGTGTATGATTGAACAATCTGATGAGGTATATGCAAATTACATGCATTCATAATGGTGCATCGATTCAATTGATCGTCGTCGTCGTTGTATTAATCAAAGTGAGACATCACCAGCTGAGACAGAAGAAAGTAGAAAAAAGAGTAAACGGCAAAAAAACACAATCATCGAGAAAGTGAAGTGCTCAGTCTGTCAAATGCAGGCACACAGGAGGGCTAATTGCAGTAATTGCGATGCGGTCACTTTTCCTGCTGGTCAACTGACAACTGACCACTACTTGCTGATTTTTCAGCTGAAAATCACTTGAGCTGCATGCAAAGAAGTCTTTGATAATTCCAAATTGACCACAAGTGAAATCGATCGGTTGGCAGTAGCAAGTGATGGCAAGCAAGAACGCTCATCGAGTGCAGCAGCCCTGGAATGCACAAGGAGCCATAACAGACACTGAGTGTGTTATCTAATCAAGACAAACATGACTGACCAAAAAAGTAGACCCAGAGTGTAATGAGGACTTCAATTACGAACAAATCAGAGATAATTTGTGTGGGCTATGAGCTGCTGCTGCAACTTTTTCTCTCTTCTACAGACTGGCTCCAAACTGCCTTTTCACTGCCTCCTCGATCATTGCCTAATCAGTGAAGACGCCAAAATCGCTGATAGAAAGAAGGGCAGTTTTATTTAATTTTATCCCTCATTTATTTATTTGCTCACTGCAATGGTCTGAACATCAAATTAACTTCAAATTGGCTCAATAATGGTTTACTTGCACTAGTAGAAGATAAATTTAAATTACGATAAGAGCATCCTAAGAAGCACATTCACTTCAAAACAACGACAAAATCATATTTTTTGCCGGTAATGTTTGAAAATACTGAGAAGGATTAACTTAGATGATGGACAGAACAATGAGAGTCAGTGAAAAAACAGCAGTTTTTGTCTTTCCTGTGAACTCTGGTCAACTTTACTGTTTGACAGCTCACCGACGCAGGTATAGACGATAAGAAAAGGAAAAAATAAACGTGTCTGCGTTTATGTGATTGCATAGATCATGATGGCACTAATCGCCAGACTGCGAGATATTGATATTTCGCATTGATGGTCTCTGTGCATGATTTATGCCATGATATCGAGTCAAGTCGGAAAGAAAGAGAGAGCTAATGAGAGGAAGTGTGTGGTGCACATTTAAATTACAAAGAAATAAAGATAACGACCAGCACAGGCAGTGCCAGGTAAGGGCAATTTAGATTAGGCTAAAAAAGAAGACTGGGAGACAGACACAACTGTCAACCTAGGCTGTTCTGGGAGAAGAAGATGATGCTGGTGACACACCAGCAGCATTGCCTTTTATAGGAAATGCTCCATTGTAGGGTTTACAATGTCTTTAGCTTAAAATGCTACAAGTGCAAGTATTTATAAAGTTGCAGTCTAAACAGCTGAAATATATGTCAAATGACTAAGCAAAAAAGGTAATAATATGGCAACCAGTAAATCAGCTGCATCGAAAGAGTTACTGTGTTACCATAATCGTGCTGTTACTTCCCAGCTAAATTGCTGTGCACCAAAAAGATGTGGCCATTACATTGAACTAAAGTAAACGATTCACCAAAAAAAATAAAGGAAATTTAGTGATAAAAACTTTGATCGCAAAAGCATCGCTTTTTCTTGGTCAAAAAGGTAAGGTATTGCTTGAAGCAGCCAGCGGTGCTCTATAATTATAAGGCCATTATATTATATGCCAACATTATAATACAATTACCAAAGTGAGGGAGAGAGGAGCACAGGGGCGGGCGGCACAAAGGTAAGAGAGAGGACAGGACAGGTACTCGTGGCAAGTGTGTGCCGTGCTGTCCAGCTCTCTTGTGCGCGGCTATTTGAATGTGTGCTTTAATTGCGTAATTGGTTAATATCAATTGGCGGTGAGCGTTCTTGGAGGGAGTAAGCAAGTCAGTGTGTGGCGCCGTCAGTTGGTGGACGATGGACGACGGCTGCCATTAGAGCATTAGAGCAGGCGGCTAGAGTCAGTCTGTCGATAATGATGACGAGTGGCCTGCATGTGTGTGCATGAACACCAAATCTGCTGCTTCAGCGGCAGTCTGGTGTCCTACTCTCGCCACCGATCAGCCAGCACCGGGCAATGTGTCCACTCGCAGGTACTCTCTTCAGCAGACACCATTAGGGACATCAACATCAGCTGCTGCTGCTGCTGCGGCAGCATCATCATCATTGCTGACAGTGGCATTGAAAGCGTCTCAACATGCTACAGTGAAAAGTGTGCTGACACTGGTGTGCCCTGTGTGTGCACTGAGCATCCATCCCACTTGACGCTTCGCCGCCGGTAATGCCGCAGCACTGTCTGTGCACTGACCGAAAGCTGTGGCCATTTAATAAATAAAGTGACTACAGCCGGCTCAAAGGCTATTCCCGGCTAATGATAGGCCTGAGAGAGTGAGCCAGAGGAGAGATCTATTATTGAGGTGCAATTGAGTAAACAGTCTAACGAGCCAAAAGAGAAGAGAAAACTGAGCTGAAAAAGCAAAGCCCCCGTGTGTGCTCAAAAGTAGCACTGGCGGCTCATTTGAATAAAATAGATGGTCGTTTCGGGGATGACCGACATCTTCAAGTCTGAGATGTGGGGTGCCAGATGATGACGATGAAGATGCAGCCTTACGGTGAGTGTCGCATTGTCTGAAACTGTGACAAAGAATGCAAAATGATGAGATTCCATATTGATTGAAGTGATGAGCAGACTAATTGCTTCCATTCAGTATGCACGGGTATCACCATCAGCAGCACCATCTGACCCGAAAACGATAATAAAAAGTCGGCCAAGTGGTCGTCATCGGATTAGCAACAACAGCAGCAGGTGAAGCAGTCACAACAATGGACAGTCGTAATCGGTCATCGATACGGTGGCACCACTGCCTTCTGTGTCTGATGATTGGCAGCTGAGAGTGCTGCTCATCAGTTCCCACCACCATTGCATCCCATCTCATCGACCTGCTAACGAGTACGCCCGCAACTTTGAGTAGTGAGGCTGAGGCAGCTAGGCAGTTTGGGCGATTGTCACCTTGCCTGCCTTCAGTTCACGGACAGGCAAGCCTGATCTTACGTGACAGTGAAAACTGTTTGTGCCAGTCTTGGCAATTGCCCCGCACACAATCGCCAGTGTCACTCTCTTCTTTCTTTCACTTTGCCACTGTGCTTCTGTGCTTCAGACTGCAAACTGACCAAAAGTATTGAACGCACAGTTGTGTGAGCGCCAGTGAGTGAGTGTGTGTGTGTGTGTGTGACCAAGTAAGAAGTCATGCAAAAGATAGATAGATGGCAATGTATTAAAGCGTAAAACGATGAAAATCGATTTCCACTCGCTGGCTGCCTGCAGTGGAAGAAAGGACAAGAAAAGTTGAAAGACTGCTTCACTTGAAAACAGTCTGAGCTGCTGCTGCTGCTGAGACTGCGATCGTCCGATGTCAGCAACGGACAGATTCGATCATCAGACTACTGCTGCTCTGGTCTCCTCAGCAAATCTTCCTCTCTGTCTCATTCGGCAAATGATGCCATCTAAGCACATTCTTGCACTGTTCCCTTATTCGCCAATCGGTTATTACTGCAAACAGTCACTTCTGTCCGTAGAGCAAACTTTTGTAGACAATTTGCTACCTGAAGCGCTCACTTTGAAATTAATCAAAAGCCGATAGTAAGAGAGGAGCTGGCTGTAAAGTAGTGAGACTGAAATCGGAAGAAACGGCAGTAGCAGATTGACCAAATGGCACTGAAAGACAAGGAAAGTAGAAAGTCCACCTTCCAAAGATGATCGATCGCAAAGACACGGGCAATCAGATAAATTGAGCAAACCACTGGTGGCCGGGAAGCGCAAGCGGTCAGCAGTTCAACTTGCACAACCTGGTCATCCAGGGTGAAGGGTACTGCCAAACTGTATGAAATGCCCGGATGACAGAATACAACACTCAATACAAAACAATGACCATGAACTCTAGAAAAACAAATGGTGATTTACATAAAATCACAATCATATGCAGTCGACTGCGCCCAAAGTGAGTCAGTGCCAGGCGCCATCAAAATAAATCACCCTCCTAAGGCAAGCTTCAGTTTTGACGACAGTTTTCTGCAATCAATTAATCGCATCGGCTCACTTCTACTACTTTTGCCTATCAATCAAGGCATCAAAAGCTGATTTAATATAAGCCTAATTAGACTAGCTTATATTAATTGGGCTAAAATCAGATTTGCCTAATAAAAGAAAGATTTTCATAAAGGAAAAATATGACAGAATGTTTGCTATTTTTACTGCTGACTTTAGCTTCAGTCAACAATTCAACAACAGCCGTCAAAAAGAAATGACAATGTGACTATAGCCACAACTCTTCTTCAAAGTCAATGACAGGCAAAGTGGATTCCCGTGCAGATGGCATCGATGACCGAGATATCTCTGCTGACTCTGCCACAAAGAGAGTCATCGGAAGATAAATGGTAATTCTATTCTAATGGATGCTAATCACAACCAGTGGAGAGCAAGACAAGTAATGATGGTGGTGAGCAGGTTGTGCTGCCAGAAGCGATGAGAAAGCCCGAAAGAGAGAAAGGGGACGATGTCAATGTTGTGGTGGCCATTTAAATGTCTGGGAGGTATCACGGAGCAAGTGACTCGGTGTGTGCGATTGAATTGCAATTAGATTCGATCATCTGTCCATGGGAAGGATCGGCCGGCAATCAGTGGTGGTGGATGCTCAGCTGCTTCTGCCAACTACAGACTGCAGACACTGTGCATGCACAGCTCATTCTCTGCAGCTCATCTCGACACCTTCTCAATGTGCCAATCGACACATTACGAGCCAGTCAGCCAGTTTGAGTGTGTGTGTGTCCAGTAAAGACAAAAGCAAGCTGGCCAACACAACGGACACATTTTCACACGTCGATGAGTGAGTAGCGAGTGCAGTCAAGTCAATGGTCGTTCTATTTATTGCCCTTTACCTTTACCTGGTCAGATATAATTATGCCATTCGAGAACCAGTGTGAGTCTGAAGATGACAGATGTCAAAGTGCGCAGTTAGAGCATGCACAGTTAGAGAGAAAGCTAGCTCTGCTTCAAAATGCCATTGTTATTCACTGCATTGCATTTGCAGAAAGATTCAGTCAGCAGTCAATTGACGCCGGTTAAATGCGTGAAATGCAAAATTCACATCCTTTGCATTATTCGCTTATTAACTTTTTTGCATTTCGTTTGCTCGATTCTTTCACACAGTTGCAGCTGAGGAGAAACGACTTTAAAATCCCACAATCGTCAAGGTGTGACAAGAGAAACGATGAGAGGAGATGCTCTGTTCCTCTGCTGCTTCTGAGCATGAGGTTTCCCGTGAATGAATCACCCAGCTAGGCGCTACCTTGGTGCCACTGTGCAGGTAAATGTGAGTGCTCAAAGGTGCTTTTGCCAACAAGTGGCAATTTAAAGGATGAAAGATAGAAAATGTGGCAAAGTGAAGTGAGTGTCAATGCAAATAAACAATTTATTATTTGGTAGACGGGGTTGAGAGAGGCTTAAGTGCAAGCGATTCTCCTAAAGGAAGGGTACAACTAGCTCAGCAACTGTTGAGTGCGACAAGCTCATCCTCTCTGTTCCTTGCCTGGAAGGGGTCTATTCTCGGCGACACTGTCGACTTGTCGGGCACAACTTTTTCTTTTTCTTTGCGACCACCACCTTCTTCTTTTTCTCCTTTTGCATCAACCTCTCCTTCTCGCTGCGATTGAGAGCAATTTCCATGCGGTAATTGTGGGCCATTCTCGCATGCTGCTTGCCAATGTGTTGCCATCATATGTCATCTTGACAGCGGTATAATCAGCATCAAACAAGACAGAACGCATGAAAGGAAGAAAAGAGAAGAGCGAGAGGGAGCTAAACTCCAGTGGTCTGCACTGTCAGTAATGGTGGTACTGCTTGAATGATGGAAATAGTCAAATGGAAGGATGACACAGGCATAGAGACTATCATCATTAACAGCTACCAATGAATGGCTCAGTGTGGGCAATGAGTGCAATTAGCGACAGTCAGACAAATTAATACCCGGTGTATGGCACTGCTGGGCGCACTATTAAAAATGTGGACAACAGTCAGAGAAAATAGCAGATTAGCACCGACGAGCAAAGCCATCTGCACTGTAAGTGATAGTCGAGCAAAGGGGTGGTCATCACATTGGGCTGATGAGCAGAAAAGAGAGTACAGGTCATCCTAACTGCAGCTCAGGTTGTGTCAGTCATTTTAAGCAGTACAGTGTGTAATGACACTGGCAAACCGTCAATCATCCACACTGGCGCAGGTGACAATGATGTCCGGGAAAGGATGTGCGCTCAAGCTTGACAAAACCATTCAATCGATTTGATTCTCATCATCATAGGTGTCAAGATAAAGTCAACTTCAAGTCGATCAATTCGAGCAGCTCATTCACTGCCAACAACAGCAGCAAAGTCGACAGCTGTAAACATTAATTTTTGGTTATAAGCGAGAGTGATCTGGTAACCTTAACGACGACGACGACGACCAGAACCACAACAAGGCAAAAGTTACCTTGGACAAGTTTAATCCCGAATTGAGTTATGAAAGAGAGCAGATCAACAAAAACAACAACAACATTGTGAACTTGTTTGCACATAGTCGCAGACTTGCACATAAATTAGTGATTAGCAATTCTGGGCTATTGCTGTCAATTTAAGCTTGCCTCAGCAGCTGTCGGGCCAGCAGCAGCATTGGTATGCGGCGAGAGCTAGTCTGCTGGACAGACGACATCATCGTCATATCTCTCTGACCGCTAATGTGCTTGTCGTCCATGAAGATTACAAACACTGCTACTCTCCCGCCGTCCCTCTTTGAATGCATTAGGGTGCTGCAGGGTGCTGCTACTTTCTGCGGTGAATCAGGCGAAAATGCCAACCAAAAAGAAGCCACCAGACGATAATGGTGTACAGCAGTGCAGCGACGGCCAGTGCTGTTCACTCCTCAACAAGAGT